>NW_028227275.1:55210000-55500000 GCF_978045245.1 Mus caroli
GCCCTCTCCCTGTCAGGCATTGCACCTGCACTGAAGAGCCAGCCCCAGCAGCCCGCCTCCATGCAGAATCCTTACCAGGTCCCAGAACCCATCCAAGCTTGCGGCCCCCATTCCCACCAGCACTTAAACATGCAGAGAATCAGCAGTCTCCCAAAAACACAGCATGGCTTCCCACTAACACCCCTAAATATCACACCAACATTTACACACAGTCACACCCACACACCAACACACACCAGCTGCCTTTACACTGACACCCACAACAGCATTCACCAGGAGCGAGCCCAACCCAAACACAAGAGCTTGGCAAGGACGAGGAGAGCTGCCCCACTATCCCTGCTGAGCCTCCTCTTCTCCGGCCTTCAACAGGGAAGGAAGCCAAGCCCTGTCAGAGGCCATGCAGGAGAAGCAGGGGACAGACAGGGATGGGGCTGAAGGGGGAGGAAGACAGTGTGGAACACAGTGTTAGTCAGAGCAGCTGAGCGGTGGGGGGACTGGACGCTATCCCTGGTGGGGGAAAAAGACCACTCATGCCATGCAGAATGTGAGGGAGACAGATCTGGGAATCCTCAAGGTTGGGAAGAAGGGGGCGACAGCCAGCACAGGACAGCCCCAAAACTGGTGTGAACTGGTAAACTGAAGGAGGTCTCAAGGCCATCCCCCTACCCCGTTGAGGAACATGCCCAGCTGGCCGTCACTGGAGATGGCAGCCCCAGCCCTCTTCCCAACCCGAGGGGCCCCTGTCTGGAGCTGACAGAGCGTAGCATTGCGTGTCATGGGATGGTGTTTTCCATGGATTTTCAGGAGACCAAGAAAGAAACCAAATCAAAGAGAAAAACAAAAACAAAACAAAACAAAAACAAAAACTAAAACTAAAAACTAAGAAGCTGGGAGGAGAACAGAAAAAAGTAATAGAAAATAGTCCAGCATGGGGCTGGTCCAGCACGGGGCTGATCTAGCCGGAGCTGATGCGTGGGGCCTGCCTGCCCCAGGTCTCAGGCCAGGAACTGCCAGGACGCAGGAGCTCAGGGCAGAGCCTGGGTTTCCATTTCTCTTTTGGATTTGAGTTTGGATTTAAAAAAAAAAGGAAAGAAAGAAAGAAAAAAAAAAGGAAAGAAAAGTAAGGAGGGAAACTAAAAAGGAAGAAGTAAAATTTAAAGATTGCCTGGAACAAAAGAAAAGAAAAGAAAAGAAAAAGAAAAAAAAAGAAAACAAGAGCAGTTGGGGAGCAAAAACCAAGTGAGGAGAGAAACAAAAGTGGGAGAATCGAACAGTTAAAAAACCCACGGCAAACCAAACGGTAAGACAATTAGAGTGATATCTACCAGATAATGCAGTTTGTTTACCATAGCGTGTCCAATCCCTGCGTGCTTCACCGGAGAGGGGGAGGGAAGGGGTGTCAAAAAAAAAGAAAGAAAGAAAAAAAGAAAGAAAAGAAACAAGGATGACAAAAGAAAAGAACAAAAAGAAAAATAAAATGACCAACTGTGAAACTCACGGAGGGAGGAGATACAGCTTGTTCAAACCCTCCCGCCACAGGGTGTTCAAAGAAAAATCATAATGAAGAACGCACACACACAAAATTAAACCCCTCTTCTCCAAAAACCTCCCCAGCCCCTCCTCTGGATTCCTCGTCCCCCTCATCCCCTCCCGAAGGGCATCTGCAGAGAAGGGGAACAGTTAGAGACCTTGGTTAGTAAGAAGAAAACAACAACAACAACAGAAAAAAAAAACTGGACCAAGAAAGCGGAGACTTAAAGATGGCCAACATTCCGCAGATGAGACAGAAAGTTAGTTCGGTTTTTCACTCATACCTGGCCCCACCTGGCCCTGCCCATCCCTTGGTCCCCTGGGTTATAAGCGTGTTAGTAACACACACAGAGTTGGCAACGGGGGGAGGGGGTTTCCAACAGAATGGGGGAGGGGAGGCAGGGTTAAGAAGCAGACCCAGTATGCAGGATTAGTAGGTCCTACAGCTGAGGTGTTAGGGAGTTAAGGGAGGGAGGGGGAGCATGGGGTTGAGGAGGGGTGGGCCTCTGACTCGGGAGTGGATGGATGGCTTTGTTGGCTGACTGGTCACCCAGATGGCTTTCCAGAGAACTGGCTGAGGAATGAAATGGTGCTGGCCAACTGGCTGACCAGTGGACATGTGGGGTTAATGGGTTAACCGGTTGGTGACAGGCCAGCTGGCTGGCAGGTTAAGAGAAGAGTGGGCAATGCCCCTAATTGCAGGACTGGCAAGGAGAGGAGGCCATTTTATTTGGAGTCCAAAGACAGCATGGAAGGGGACATGGGTATCTGCTTTTCCTGGGGACGAAGAATGGGCAAACTGACCCAGGGATCATTGGGGGAGAGGGGCTCCCCCTTCCATTGTTTTTTTTTTCCTTGAGAACTGAAGAATGAGTCACCATCACAGTGAGGTTGGAGCAGGGAAGCTAGCCTTCCACAGGCTGCAGAGGGCTCATGATCACACCATCCCAAACCCTCCTCCCTCCCCACCTCCTCCCATGCCCCACCCCTAGCTGACTCCCCCTGTCCACCTGCTTTGGCTTGTCCAGAGGCCCTATTAACCCCCTCTCTCCAGACACCCTCCCTGCTCTCTTATTTGCCAGTGAGTAGCTGAGTCTCCTGTAAGACCCTGGAACAGGCAATGGTCTCCCAGGAACCAGGCTCCTTCCATGGACACCCATAGACCCCTGAACCTCCACTTCTCACAACTAGAGCCAGAAATCCACTCCCCGTCAACCCACAGAAAAAAGGCACAGAGAAGCCCTGGGACCTCAGTGTCCCCTTATCGTCTCTGAACTATAAGCCACAATTCTTCTACGCCATCTCTAAGAGCACACCTCTAGGTATTTCTCCTCCATTCTCCTCCCCACTGCCAAAGACAATATCCACCTTCAGAATCCCATCTCCAAAGATGGAGCGGCCTGGTGCCCATTAAATACTAAGCAGCAGACTTGAGACTGTGATTAGGGGAGTGGTATTCTAGGGAACTGTTAGCTAAAAGAGTTCTTGTAACCAGTGGCCACAGGAGTAATTGATTAAGACGATTAACAAGGGACTCATATAATTAAAAATAACAGAATTCAATACTTAGATGCTAGAAGTGCTGAGTAGCCAATATTAATTCTTAGGTATGGGAAGCAGTTTACATAGCAAGAGAAGAGTCTAGCCCCATGTACAACGATTGGAGCAAGGTGGTAGCCTGTCACATGACGTGAGGATTTGTACTGACAGCCAGCAGGACTGTCATGAAATGAAGAGGTCAGCTAGTCAGAACAATCAACGATCAACCTCAGGGCAGCCAAACTGATGGAACCCCAAAGAGAGGGCAGCCAAACTGATGGTACCCAAAGAGTTGCGTTGTCTGATGCCATCGCAGCAGCTGAACAAGGTTGGGGTAAGGACACTACAGGTAAAAATCCAAGAACTGTTCTGACTTGTTATAGAAAATAACATAGGAGTAGAGAGCAGCATGCATACAGGAAGTTCCAGTGTTGCTGGACAGAACAGTAGGTTAAAGCCAGGACAGAGAGAGAGAAGATGTGAGTTCAAATCCCAGGCCTCCTACTAATTTGTCAAGAGATCCAGACTCTCCCAAGAAAGTGCAGGGTTGGGACAGATGAGAACAGAGCCCTCTCCACCTAGGAGTGGAAAATGCAGACCCTGATGGCAGTGGGTACCCACAGTTAAAGACTAGAATGGAGCTTTCATTAGAGGCTCTTCCTGAGGTACAGTGGCCCACACAGAAAGGCCCAGATTAGAGAACTAGTGTTTCAATCTAGCAAGTAAACCCTAATGTTTCATCCACTTCTAGAGCCCAGGCATGGAGATGCCAGGAATGAGGAGGGCGTCCCAGCCAGAGGGAAGTGAGTCATTAAAGCAAGAGGACTTGCTGTGGTTAAACAGCTTTGGAGAAAACTACACCCCATCTCTACCTTGACCTCTGAGTGCATTCCAGCCCCCTAAAGAGGAGGGCTGCAGACTCCGTGCAAAAGTCTGCGCTGAGGACAGCCTGTGAGCCTGCACAAGCTCAGCATGGAATGAAGGAAAGGGCTTGCTCCTTGAGTCAAGAGGCTCAGAACGTTCACATGGTCGTGAGACTTGAGACTGTCCAGGACTATCAGAAGCCCAGACTACAGCCTCTGTGCATTCTGCATGGATAACAAGTCCCAAACACCTGCAGAAGCAAAGAAATGAAGTGGCTTTGATTCAGATTTCAAGTTCCGAGGCCTCCTAACTCCCACCCAGACAGGCTTGTCTTCTAGGTCTTATTTTTCTCATCAGAAAACTGGAGGTCATGGCTCCCATTCACAGAATTTTATAAAAATTCGGTAAAGCCAAGTGTGGGGGTGCAGGCCTTTGATCCCAGCATTTAGGAGACTGAAGCAGGTGGATCTCTGTGAGTTTGAGGCCAGCCTGAGTTATATAACAAGTTCAAGGCCAGCCAAAGCTACATAAGACCCTCTGTCTCTGGCTCTCTGGCTCTGTCTCTCTCTGTCTCTCTCTCTGTGTCTCTGTCTCTGTCTCTCTCTCTCTCTCTCTCTCTCTCACACACACACACACACACACACACACACACACACACCACGCACTAGGTCATAAATGAGACCCTTGAACATGAAGCTACATTCCAGCGCAGTTTGAGAGACACACTGACAGGACAGCACTGAACAGAGGCAGCACAAGATATGCTACTCTTGTGGGGCAGATCTGAGCTCTTTCAGGAAGACAGGAGGTATTCAGGCATTGTTTTTGTTTGAAACAGAGTCTCCATACAGAGCCCAGGCTGGTCTCCAACTTATGGCAATCCTTCTGCCTCAGCCTCCAGACTTGGAGAATTGCAGGGGTGTACCACAATACCCAGTGACAGCACTCACATGAAGTAGTTGATCTGCCTATGTCGGTCATGAGTCCTCACTTCCAAAATCTGTTCAATTGGGTTTAAGGAGGAGATCAAATGGATAGGCTGGGTGTTTAACCCTGTGATAGAGCACCTGTCTAGCCTGTGCAAGGCTCCGGACTCTAGCCTCATACCGTCCTTAAAGAGGGAAACGCTTCCTGAAGGAAACCAGATGAACCAGGGGGAGACTTAGAAGAACAACTAATAGGCTCAATAGTTGCTCATATTAAACCTTCAATTTGCTTACAACCTGGATGTAGAGATAAATAGTCACAAATATTAGCACACAGGTAAGATGTGAGAGGACCCAATACAAGTTTTCATGGACTCGACACAGGAAAGACGAGAGCTGGCTTTGGGATGGACCGGGGGAGCTTGAGCCATTTCAGTTGAAGAACTCAGAAGAAGAAGAAGAAGCAAGCTAATGATCATGGCAGCAGGAGCCCTTCAGCACCCACATCGTGCCAGGCAGTGAGTGTCTATAAATCCACTACACTCAGTTAGTCATCAGCCGTTCCTTCCCACTTGGCCTATGGGGAACTGAAGCTCGGGGGCTGCATAACTTGCCTAACACCTATCTGACTCAAATCTTAGACTTGGCCAACAGAGAAAATGGGTGGCCTGTTTGCGAGAGCTGTGGAAAGCTCCCCACAGGAAGAACACAGGCAGTGTAGTCAGGTCTGGAAAGTTGCAAATCCAGGATCTAAGACAGGCTGTGTGCTATGAGGGACAGGAGGCAAGAGAATAGGAACTCCAAATGTGTTGGGGACTCTATCATTGAGTGGGTGCTTCACTCAGTACATAGGGGACTTAATCCTGAAGATTCCACCCATGGAGCACTGCATCCCAGAGGACCCCATCCTTCAGGACTGCATCCTTGAGAGCCACATCCTTCAGGACTGCATCCCTCAGGACTGCATCCTTGAGGGCCACATCCTTCAGGACTGCATCCTTGAAGTCTGCATCATTAGTGCATCCTAGAATTTCCATCCTTGAGGATTCTATCTTGGGAGATCCCATTCTTGAGGACTCCATCTTTGAAGACTCCATCCTTGAAGTAATATCCTTGAGAACTGGAAGATTCCATTTTTCAGGGCTCCATCCTTGAAGACTTCATCTTTGAGAACTCCATCCTACAGGGATTCTATCTGAGGACTTCATCTTTGATGACTGCAGCCTCGGAGACTCCATCCTTCAGGAGTCTATCCAGGGTCATCCTATTATTAGAGACTCTATCCCATGGGGAACTGGTCCGTGCTGAACTCCACTCTTGGGACCCAGGAGAAAATCTGAAAGTGTCTGTACTGAGAAAAGGCACCATCTGAGCTGAGCAAGAGAAACACCAGGTGATGTTTTGGTAGCCAGTTTGTCTTTCATATTGGTGTTGGCTAAAGATAAATGGATTTGCGTATTCTTATGTGGTGGTTGGAAGTATATGGCGGTATGAAAATGGAGTGAGTCTAGGATTAAAAACTAGACTTCAAGAAACCCTCAGGGGTAATCCGTTGTCCCCTAAGAGGACTACCTATCAAAACAGCCTCAAGGACATGTTGTGTCACTAAAGATTCCTCTGGTCCCAATTCTGTGTTCCAGGGGTGATCATCTAAACCAGGAGCTTTTGGAGCCAGCCTTCTGCCCACTCCATAATTAACGGAAGCAGGTCACTCCAGAAAGCCACCTCCCCAGCCACTCGAGTCACACAGGAAAATAAGGGACCTGTAGAACTCTGGATTCTGGCCATCTTCATGTCATTTCTGCTTCCTTTGCTCCCCCACACTGTATTAAGGATGGAAGCCAGGGCCTTGTGCATGTGAGATCAGTATCTGTCACTGCACCACACACCCCCATCCTGATGTCATTTCTTACATCACATCCCTGACCTACTCCCTACTGACACTGAGTTCTCTGGGGAGGCTGAGCATTGTTGAAAGCCACCTCACCCTCTATCACTGGTGTGAATAGAGCAGGATTCTTCAAATCCTGGGATGTCATCTGGGCTGTCTACACCCTTCCTAGAGGCACCTCTGCTATGTGAGGTCAGATGGTTCCTGCTGTGGGGCAGCAGTATTACAGGCTAGAGTGACTACTCATTCCTGGCCTCTGCCTACTAAACACCAGTAGCACTCCTTGAGTTAAGACAATCCAAAAGAGTTCCAGACATTGGCACAGTGTGAAGGGGTGATGACGAGATACTGCTGGAGCAACAGGAACAAAGATGTTTCTCTTGAAAGTCTCAGAAAACACAGATAAAGGGCTTGGCGTTGACGAGGCCCTGGGCGAGGGCAGCAGCTGCAGAGCAGGGCCTTAGGGCTAAGCAGAGAATTCCCCAAATGTGCTTCAGGCATCTCTTGCCCATGGGTACAGACTGGGTTCTGGAGCGAAAGAAATTCCTCAGAAGCCCTTTGGAGAAAGAGGGCTCTCCATCAAGATCCTTAAGCAGACGTCCTCTGTGGCCCATCCTCCCTGCCTTTGGGTCCACATGATCTGCCCGTACTCTGAGCCATCCTATAGAACGATCCAGGAGAAAAGAATTTCCATCTATTATCAACTTGCACCCATGGCTCTACATGTCCCAGAAAGAGATGAACACGAGCCACTCTACTCCATGTCCTGACGTCATGTGTCACTGCATCCGTGAGGGTGGCTCAGCATCACCCCAGACCTTTCCTTCCTTCCTCTGGGAAATCTTCCCAGTTCCCATAGTTGCTTCTGGGGTACACTGGGCAGGTGTGTGGCCTTATTCTAATCATTTTTTAATTTGTTCACTTATGTCTTCATTTATGCTTGCATGTCTGTGGTATGATTGCACGTGTATGTATGCATGCATAGTCACATATGCGGGCATGAGTGTACACGATTCACGTGTGAACTCGTGGAGTCTTGAAGGTGTCGCTGGATGGTACTAGATGCTTCCTTAGCCACTCTCCCCTCTGTTGAATAAAGTTTCTCACTAAGCCCAGCGCTTGACAATTCTGGATATTCTAGCTAGTCAGACTGCCCACGGGATCCCCTGGGTCTACCTCCCAAGGGCTGGGCTTACAGGTAGCTACCATGACTTCCCTGTTTTTTTGGGGGGGTTGGTTTGGTTTGGTTTGGTTTGGTTTGGTTTGGTTTTTCGAGACAGGGTTTCTCTGTGTAGCCCTGGCTGTCCTGGAACTCACTTTGTAGACCAGGCTGGCCTCAAACTCAGAAATCCGCCTGCCTCTGCCTCCCGAGTGCTGGGATTAAAGGCGTGTGCCCTGTTTTTACAAGGGTTCTGGGGAGCTGAACTCTGACTGACCCTCACACTTGGGTGACCAGTAGTTTTTTCCCACTGAGCCATCTCCCCAGTCCCGGTTCTGCTCATTTGGAACAATTCCATCCTGTCTCAAGAAATTCCAGGGCAGGGAGCATGTCCTTCACTCTGTATCCAGTATGGCTCACCCTAATTTTTGGCCAAATGGCATGTGGATGAAGACTGTGGGCTTGCGGTGACTTGCAGAAGATGCAGCAGCTGACAGCTCTAGTCCTAGGGACAGTAAAAAGAAAAGGTGGGGGAGCAAAAGGCACCAAAAGGAGCTTGCCTGAATTACCCCCCAAATGTGTTTGACACCTGAATATATCACAGAGGCACTGAGCACACTCAAAGGCTCTAATGGGGATAATACTCAAAAGGCGCTCAGACTGGGGAATGGGGTGACAGGACATGGGTGTGGGGAGCTGCATGGAGGAGGAGTGACTCTGCAGAGCACAGGAAGGGGGAGCACTAAGAAGAGTGCATGGGCACAGACCCGCAACTGGCTGCTGCAGGCTTCCGGAAGGAAGGAACAGAGCAATTAGTCTCTCCATGGTGTCAGCAAGGGAAATCTCCATTAGATCGCCCCCAGGTGATGGTAAAGGAGAGCAGGGGAGAGGGACAGAAGGTCAGCCAGAATCTCTGAGACCCACTGAGGGGCTTCCAGGGGGAGAACGGAGAAGAGGGGAGGAAATGGCAATAGTTAGAGACAGGAAGTCCAAAGACAATCCACAAGCAAGAGGCAAGCCGCCAAGCCCTCTGATAGCGCCTCCACAGGCAGAACTGCTTGGTTTTCTTGGTTACATTTAGCAGTGGAAAGATGAAGCTTGCTGCCTGCTGACTACAAGACTGGAGACCCAAGAGAATGGAGAACGGGGCCCCCATGCACCCTTCAAGTAAGTGGGTCACTGTGGAGAAGGGGAGACAAGAGTCCCCAGGGACTGCACAGGGGCCTCACCTGCTACTGAAGAGCGAAAGATCAGTGTGATTAGACACGGGGACTTCCTTGGATGAAACTATCCGCAGGCTCCCATCTAAGAGAGTTCTGCAGTGATGGCCATGGATGGGCCCTGAGTGGCCTGGTGAAGAAGGCCACTCCTAATAAGACATACGCATCGCCTGAAAGTTCAGGGGACAATGTAGAGAAGCGTGCCATCCTATATGCAGGAGCTGACCCCCAAAACCCTCTTGAGCCGCCCATGCAGGCTGGCCTGGCCAGCAGAAAGTGAACATGGACATCAAGGAAAGCCTGGCTTTGTCAAAAAAGAAGATAAGCAAGTACTCCCGGAGACGCAGGACCAGGTACTCCTGGGTTCTGACTCCCTCACCCACTCGCTACCTCCAGTCCCTCTCCATGCGTCCCTGCCTCTGCCCTGGAAAAGCCCCATGGAGAGAAGGCCATACTTGTATCTCTGTTTTCCGCAGTGTGCTGCTGCCCACCCTACGGGACCCCTCCACACCCCACAGCACACTGGGTCCTCGTTCAGGCTCCAGCTTCCTCCTCTCAACTCTGCAGCAGCCTCCTGCCCATTGCCTGATCCCTGGGTACTGGACATCAAAACCCTAGCTGCTCCCTCCATAGTCAACGCAACCCTACTCCTGGTCTCAGGCTTCTGCCCAGGGGCAGCTCTGGAGTCTCCTCCTAGCTCAACCCCTGGTTGATAAGATCTCAGAAGCCTGTCACATAGCTGAGTTCACACCTCAGGTTGTACTGCCCCAATCACACCTCACTGCCCAGCCCTGCTCTCTCCCACCCCAACCCAAGACATGCCTCTGTCCTCCATGTATGTCCTGCCCCAGACGAAGCTGACCCCTGGCCTTCTCCCTGCTCCCCCTACCTGGCGCAGGTTTCGGGTAACCCGGACGTCGTGCCAGGCGTTGTCGTTGAACTTGCCATTGACGGGTTCCACGAGGGCCTCGAAGGCACCTGAGCCTAGGTTGATGACCAGCCAGACAGCCCCAGACTTGAGGGACAGGTTGACGTAGTCAGCCGACTTCCCCGTGTGCAGCATCAGCCCGTTGCGCTGCAGGGTGCGGAAGGCCAGTGTGATCTCGTCAGTGCTGCTCTGGATCGGGTTGTGGGACAGGTCGTAGCAGAAGAACTCATTGCCCTTGAAGGTTGCCACAAATTCCTCCTTGCCTGGACGCCATGGTTTGGGAAAACGGGAGAAGGCTGAGTGGGTGGGGTATGCCAGAGCCTCCCCGTTCACCTCCAGCGACCCAAGCATGGGTCCTGGACACTGGAGTCCTGTGGTCCCAACTCTAAACTTAGGCCCTCTTCCCCTCCTACATGCTGTCATCCTGGACCCTGCTGCCTTTGCTACCAAAAGTCAACTTCCCCCAGGTCCATTTCCAAAGCAGGAGGCTGCTAAGTGGCTCTCACACTGACAGCTGACAATTAAGCTGCCACAGGGCCAGACAAAGCCACAGGCTTCGCCGTCTCCTCCCTACCAATCCTCTCAACCTCTGCCACCCCGGAACAAAGGCATGTGAGGGAGAAACAAGAGGCTCTGCCAGGCTTCTCCCTGGGATGCCTCTCTAGGACTGCAGCACCAAGTGTCTCCTGAGCTGCCCACCCCTCCTCTCGCCTCCTCTTTGGTAACAGCTGTCCTCAGTACCCAGGGACAGGGGTCCTCTCAGGCCTTCCCGTAAGTGGTAAAACCAGGGAGTCTGCTGTCCAGCCCTGCACAGATGAGAAGACTGGAAAGCCATGGAGTGCAGAGGGACAGGGCTAAGGCATGTGGGGAGGGAGGCACTGCAAATGACAGGGACATGCCCCAGGTGACAGCCTCTCTGCCACATTCACCTGGGAACTCACCATGCCAGCTCTCCCTCATCTCCCAACTTCCTCCTCTAACCTGAGACAGCTCACACTGCCCGGTGAGCGGCAGGGGAGGGCCTGGCTCTCGTGTGTGCATGCTCGTGGGTGTACATGACCTCTGTGTACATGTGTGAGCGTATGTGTTTATGCACGTGTGCGCATGGACACAGCAACCAGTTCAAGTTCCATTTTTACTGGCAGTCTTTAGTGGGGAAGCCACAACTCATGGAAGGGCCATAAAGATTGGGGGTCTACAAGTGGATGACAAATGACCATGACTAAAAATAGAGTTGGGGTCCAGCCTCTCAATTTCACACACCAGAGCACAAGCCCAGGCAGAAAACCAGATTCCAAACCACAGAGACCGGTGGCCTGCACCCAGACAGTGACTTCTGTCCGCTCGAAGTAAATACCGACCCTGCAGCCTCCCTAGACGGGCAAGGGGCAAACAGGACTGTGTCGTAAGGGTCTTCAGGCAGAGACCGAACTCTCTGAGCTCCTCGGGAGATGTTCTCAAGGTCCGGGGAAGGAAGGGTAGGCACTGAGAGATGGGCACAGAGGACCACTGTGAGACTCCTGTCCTCCCCTAGGAACAGACCCACGGGCAAGCACGGGGATCTCATTGCAGATTCTGCAGAACTCTCCTTCTCCAGCACACAAGCCTGGCTCTCTCCCTCCAGGCAGGCTGCCCACACTGCCCCACTGCATCCGGATGCCAAGGCACCAGCTGCTGCCCCAGTGCCTGGCATAGCCCTCACTGCAGCTGGCAAGGCCTTGTGTCCTGAGACCACAGGGCAGCAAGCTGAGGGGGCAGGGCAGGGCCACATTGGGACCATCTGAATCCCTCCCTCTGTGCGGGGGACCCTAAGTGAAGGTGAGGTGACCAGCAGAGACAAGGACATATTTTATGGTGATGTGAGGAGCTCAGTGTAGAAGGGGACAAAGATGGACCCTCAGTGGGACAGGAGAGAAATGGAGACCGGCTGTAAGGGAAAGAGCGGTCACATGGAACCCTATTGATAAAGAACAGGAGGGAACCCTGAGGGGACAGGTAAGGAGGAGAGCCAGCCAGCATAGAAAGGGGACAGGGACCTCTGGGGAACTGAAGCCAAGGCTTTCTGGGGCTTTATTGTTTCCATAGCAACCAGGCCTGCTGTTCAGACACTGACAGAGCCAGGGGGCTCAAGGACCAGAAACGGGAATGCATTTGACCTTGGCTTCACCACCCATACTGTTAAACCCGCCCAGAGGTCAGACCTCCCCTCCCACTCCCTCACCTTCACTGCAGTCAAAGCAAATAACATTGCTGAGACACAGACAGAAGGAGAGGAAAATAAGGCAGCCACCTGAAAAAGTGATTGGGACCAAACAAAAGAAGTCAGGGAAAAAAAAAACAAAAAGGGAGAGGCAGGGCTGAGGCTGGACTGTGGCTGCCAAGGCGCAGAACAGAAATGAGGCCGTTCCTGGACTCCTCAGGTGGACCCAGGGGAGGAGGAAAAGCCAGCTATGCCGCAAAGCCTGAGCTGACTGGACCTCAGTCCTCCTGACCTAGAAAGGGAAAGAGATTTCTAAGGTCTGGGGGAGCCTGAACTCATTGAAGAAGAGGGAAGAGGGATGGTAGGCAGGCGGGCAATGGTAGCAAGAAAATTGAAGATGAGGGGAGAGAGAGAGAAGAGAGGAAAGAGGAGAAGAGAGGAGAGAGGAGAGAGGAGAGAGGAGAAGAGAGAAGAGAGAAGAGAGAAGAGAGAGAGAGAGAGAGAGAGAAGCAAAGGCGGACCCTCATGGAGACTGTTACTCCAGGGATCAGAATGTGCAGTGTAATGTGATGTGGCCCTGGGAGCTCCTTGGAGCCCTAGCTGGATCTGAGATGCTCAAATCCTGAAGCGCCAGGCAGGGGGCGCTTTCCTCCATCAGCCACAGTGGCCAGGCCACGGTCAGGAACTACAACTCCCATCAGCACGTGAGAAGCCACAACTCTTAAGAGCTCCTAGTGTAGGAAGGGAGTCACTGCCAGCACTTGTTTGCTTCTCCATCAGGGAATCTGTGGCCTCACAAGTGTGCCCAACAAAGCTGAATGTGGCCAAGGACTGAGAGGGTTTCTAGGTGCCGTGAAAGGGAGGCAACAGCTGCCCCCTTTGCAGACCAGCTCCAAGGCCTCCTCTGGGAAGCTCTCCAGCTGCTCTGACCCTCCTGGCTCTGGGGAGCTACAGCTGTGTGTTCTGCTCATTTGGCACTTACTACCTAGGAACGGCCTAGGACATCTTGTACAGCTCCCTCGGGGGGAGGATATGTAATGTGAGAGAGAAGCCCTGGGTGCTGGAGCTGGCTCTACCAACCAGTTCTATGGCCTCGGCCAGGCTACAGAGCGCTAAGCCCAGCTCTCTCCTCTCTTCTCCTCCAGTCAGTCTACCTCCCGGGGCGCTGCAGGAATCTAGAGACTATGAACAGGACAGCCCATAATCCAGCCGTAAGTGTCTCTGCCCCTGGATGTGAAGGCGCGCATGCTCGCCCCTCCATCGGTGAATAAATAAATTAACTCTCTGAACAAAGCCTGCAGTTCTGTGCTCTTACCTGGACCACAGTCAGGAAGACGCTGGGAACAGTGATCACTCACTCATTTTAAATAATTGTGAGCCACATGTGGTGGTGCACACCCCTAATCCCAACACCCAGAACGCAGAGGCTGATGTATTTCTGTGAGTTCAAAGGCAACCCAGTCTACACAGTGAGTTCCAGGACAGCCAAAACTACACAGTGAGACCCTATCAAAATTAGTAATTAATTAATTAAATGTGCTGAGCTCATGCCTACATATATGTCAAGAGCTGTGCAGAACACGGAGAGACAATGAAAATCCTGTCCTCGGGGAGCTCAGGACGAGAACGGGCAGCAGAGAGAGGCAAGATGTGGTATAACTGATCCCAAAGGGATGCAGAAAAAGGGGCACCCAGGAGTGTCCAGGCTGGCCCAGGAGTTCAGGGAGATAGACCACAAAGACAGAATGGCTGCTTTTCTCACGACCTGGCTCTAAGAGACAGTGAGGAGCTGGAGCAGGTCTTGGGACAGTAGGGCACTAGCCGGAGGGTGGACGTGACATCATGTGGCTTGGATACAGAGCTTTGAGAGTTGTCAGGGTGGCCTGTACTTTTCTCAGCAAAGAGCCCTGAGAGAGGTTGCCTCTGGCCTAACAAGTGAGCTGGACTCCCAGTGTCCTAAGACACTACGGGGCCTTGTGCTGGCCTCTGGGGCTTTGACAGTTTCCCCACCTACCAAAGCAATGATGCCTGACACTAAATGTCATCGTGGTTCACTGGGACAATCTAGGTGACACACAGAGATCACAGATGCTAGTAGTTTCCCCCAGGCAAGGCACCTAGCAGGCTCTTGGAATAGGATGGTACCCTGTCACCTGTCACTCCACCACAGCAACCCTTTCTAGAGATGGGCCTGACCGCTGCCATAGAAAGAGGCATCTGTGTTCTGGAAGGACATCAGGACAGCTAAGCTCTGGGGACGAGATGGAGGTTGTGGTCCTTCACAGTAGGGCATGGACCAGTGCCCCTGGGAATGGCAGTGGAAAGCAGACCTACTGCAGGCCTGGAGGCAAGTCATAGGGGGATGCCATGCACCTGTGAAGACTCCTCTGCCTCTAGAATGCAGTCAGCCTACAGCAGGGCAAGGGCTGGGCTATCTGGGGACCGTGGGATCACTAACCTTTTGTCGGCTGGTGCACATCGCCGGCTCCTCCTCTCCCGGCCCCCCCCTCGGAGAACAGTAAGGACCCTACTGGAGAAGCAGAATTGGGGAGTCAGGCACAGGGGCTTTGCAGCCAGTCCCATCCCAGTCTCTTGAGGTGACAGAAGGCCCTATCCAGGACAAAGGTGCTGCTTGCAGGCATGGGCAAGGGAGGAGAGCTTCTCTGGGGATTCCCTGGCTTTCAGGGTCTCTTGAGAAGGAACCATGTGACAATCCAAAGGCCACCAGCTGCAGGTGAGGAATGAGTCAGTCTAGGGTGAAGAGACCAAATCGGGGGAGAAGGGCAGTCCTGGAGACCAAGGTCCTGAGCACCTGCACCCAAGCTTCCCCATCATCCTGTGGGACCACTGCCACATCCCTGGGGCTCAGGCTCCTCCCTCCCTGGGCTCTGCTCACATCTCCTGCTGGTTAGAGAATAATCTTGTCAACCTGCTTCTGTCTGGCTTACACCTGTGTTATACTTCAATCCAGGTACAAAATCCTCCTGTTCAGGGACTGTCCTCTAATGGGCCACCTGTCACTGCTTCGGTCACTGCAGTGGGAGCTCTGATGGCCTCCACTTAAACTCTGGGGCTTCCCAGGTCTGTCCTTCCACTTGAAGAAGGGCTGTGCTCATCCAAGGATGTCCCGGCTAGGCGGGCCTCGGGGGGATATACAAACAAATCTTCCTCAGACATCAGTTCTCAGCCCCATTCCCTGGCTCACCACACAGGGCCCAGCTCCAGCACCCCCAGAGGCACAGGTTGCCATGTCTGGGCTCCACGCTGGCTTGAGCTTAACCCACCCTTACCACTGAACTCCCAGGCAACCAGCCCTACCGCTAGATCCACAGGATGAGGAGAATTCAGGAATAAAAGGGGAAGTTTCTTTCTGGGCTCTTCCTCCAACTCCAGTCCCCAGCCCCCAGAACTAAAACTAAACAAACATCTGAGCTGCAGAAGCTTGCAGGTGAGGGGAGGCATCTCTGGGACCCTTCAAGCAAACATCCTCAGTGTATGAGGTGAGCCACAGCCAGCCCTCCCCCAACCAAGGCCTTAGAGGAAAGAAGGATGTGAGGGGGTCAGCCAGGACCCTTCTCTAACTTCCTGTATGGGCTTCCTCCTGCTTCCCTCTGGCCATAATTTCCCACGCCTCCACAAATTCCAGGCCCTTATTCATCAGACCTAAATCCATCCCAAATTTCATATCTTGGCAAAACTCTGTTGCAGCCTAGACGTGGTCCCACCATCTCTCGGTTAAATACACAAGCCTGTCTCTTGGGCAGGTACGGCAGGTAGGGTGCTAATAGAGGTGGATACAGGGATGGCAGGGGGGTCACAGCTGGAGGGGACCAGTCACAACTCCTGGGTTCCCCTCCAGGTTGGTTAATGCCAGGTATCCTCTACCCTTGCAATACTGAGATTAGATCCCAGAGCCTCGAGTATGCAAAGACAACAATCCACTACTTAGCTATGACTCGGGCCCCAAGACTGGGGTTTTGACTGGTGGGAGGGACTTAGCCAAGGGTAGGTGCAAGCTAAAGGACAAATTACAGTCTAGCCACTTAGTAGGGCTATCGTGCCACCTGGTGGGGCTGTCAGGCCTCCTGGTGAGGTTCTGAAATCACAATAGCCAGTCATTTGTCTCTCTGGTATAAGGTCAACTGTCAGATAGCGATAAGAGACTCAAAAGATAATGGAGGGAAGGCAGAGAGCGAGGAATTGTGGGGAGGGAGGACCCTACACCTCCAGCCCCATAGCTTCCCTTTCCAGCCCATTCTAGGGACAAGGATTAACTGGGGTATCTTCCACAGCAGCCAGGGGAGAGGAATGTGCTGTCTCAAACCCTGTCTGCAACCCAGGAAGGCCCTTCTCTTTTTTCCTCGCATCCATAGAGAAGAGAGTGAGCAGAATGAAGTGGATGCAAATCAAACACCGGCATGAGAAAGAGAAAGCAAGATGTACCACGAGGAAGATGGAGAGAAAACAAATGCAAGGAGACTGGAGACAACGGCAGGAGAGTGGACATCTGACATCAGAAACCAAGGTGACGTGAGGGTGGACGGTGGACCCGTGGGGAGGGGCAAGGGGACGGAGAAGGCCAGCCCCACCCCTGCCAGGCACCCCCATACAAATAAAGAAATGGCCAAGGGAAAGGGAAGGGGAGGAAGGCAGGAGGGGTGAAGGAGAAGGGGCGGGGGGGGGGGGGGGACAGAAAAGCCAGGCACAGTCTGGGGCAATCCAGTCCAATCCAAACGAAACCAAAACTTCAAACCATACCTTCGCTGTTTAACGTCAGGTGAGCCGGACCTTGGAAAGGGGAAGAAGAGAAAGAAAGAAAAGAAGAAAAGAAAGAAAGAGAAGAGGAAAGAAACAAAGAAACACGAGTCATGAAATCCGCCAGAGAGAAGGGAGGGAAAGTTGCTGCTGCCACAATTTAAAACCCTGTTAACTTGTGACAGACATCGGGGGAGAGCCTCCAGCCCAGCAGCTGAGGGAAGGGGCCCGATGCAGAAACAGAGGGTAGAGGGAGAGGAAGGGGTGTCAGAGGGTGGGGGAGAGGTGTGAGCCAGAGGAGGCGGGTGGGCGGGCATTGCTGCAGGGAGGAGGGTGGGGGGAGAGAATTTTTTGGTTTCTTATTTTTTTTTCTTCTTGCCGGAAAAAAAAAGAGAAAAGGAAAAGGAAAGGGAAGCAGCATGGTGTGGTGCGGCCTTTCCCTTTTCCTTTTTCCTTTTTTCTTTTTTTCTTTTCTTTTTTTTTTTTCTTCCAGAAGGTGGAGAAAAAAAAAAAACGGTCAACGAGAAAAAAACAATTCGGATGGAGGAGAAAATAAAACACAACACAAAAATCAGAGCCACCTGGAGAGAGAGAGTGTCCCGTTAGAGTGGGATTGAGTGGGCAAAGGGACGCCAGCCATAACACGTACACACACATGTACACACGCACACACACATGCACACACATGTGCACGTGCACACACACCAGGGGTCTGCATAACCTTGGGGGAAAGTGGGTAATATAGAAACCTGGGCCTTAAAGGAAACCTCCAGACTGGGACTTAGAAAAGCCTCCTCTACAGCCCTAACTCTTCCAGCTGCCCATTCCAGCCACGCATGGAGAGAGCAGGTTCCAAAAGAAAACCTACTTGTTTCTGGGCAACTAGGGAAGCTGGAAGAAGTCATCTGCAAACCCTGGAGCAAAAGATGGTGTGATTCTTTCAGAATCTGGGAATCTAGAAACTGTGCCTTTGGACAGCCAAGACCCCTGGGCAGGAGGCCAAGCCCTCGGAAAGATCCAAACCCTTCCTGCCTAAATGACGCTACGGGTCCCCTTTCCCTGGCCAGGCCCTTGCTGAGGACAATTAAGCCCAGTGAGCAAGCCCTGGTAACCCTAACCTTCTTCAACCTGAGTCACTCCAGAATGAGCCACACCAGGCCCCAGAGAGACTGACAGCACCAGACCAGCACCAGAACTGATTCTCCTGGATCCCTGAGATGACCAACTAGCCCTACCCAGCCCCTGCTCCCTGCCCGACCACAGCCCTACCTCCCTGCCGAGGAGTCTGGCAAAGAGAGCTGGGGAGGAAGAGTCTGCTGTCAGTAAATCATCCCAGCTCCTGTGGCATGAGATGCTAAGACCTTGGGACGGAAACTGAAGCCAGTGTGGAGATCAAAGAGCTGCAAGTATCTCTGGGACACAGAGAGGACCAGGGTAGCCAGTGCCCAGGAGCCAAGGAGGCTGGGAAGGGCTTGAGCCCTGGGGAAAACAGAGCCATGTGGCTCCCAGCAGCTTCCTCTCCATCTCCATTGGTGGTGTCTTCCTTTATCTCACCTCTAGGTCGGAGGCTAGCTTGAGGGAGGAGGCCACAGAAACTGGGGCAGCATCAGGACAACACAGTTCTCAGGACACAGGGTTTATTCAAAGCACTGGGAGGGTCTCCAGCTTTTTGGCTGTCTTTATACTCCTTGCTTCAAATAGTCCCTACCCTGCCACTCACGCTTAGCCTACAAAATTCCAGCACCCCCCTCTTCTAAACCTCAGGCCCCAGGCCCTGAACCCTCCTCCCACTCTGCCTGTCAGCAGCAGCCTTGCCCTGAGGCTCTACTCTTAGAAATCCGGGCTTCTGTTGCCCTCAGTCCAGTATTCGAGGGCCCATGGATTCAGTTTTTTGTCCTCTGCCGCCACCAGCACCTACAGTCCCTTAGGCCTGACTCCTGCTGGGGGAAGCCACACAGCTACCCTCAAGACCCTTCCGCTGCCCAGCTCTCTGCCAGCCTCATTAGCATGCGGCACTCTCCCTCTGTCACCAAGGCAACCAGCTGCTCAGCTCCCTCAGGCGTGACAGCACCAGCCATCTTGGTGAGGGGAGACCCATTCCTTTCCTGTCTACTCCTGGCTCATCCTCAGATGACCGGATGACAGAGGCATCCCTCCCTACAACCTGTCTCCTCTCCCATCCCAATTATAGCTTGCTGTTTGTACCCTGGCCCCAGTGCCCCTTGGGTGCTCTCTCCCCCATGACTACCTGTGGCATCCTGCCCCTCCTTCCACTCCTCCTACAGGCTGGCAGTGACGGATGTCAATGCCAAAGGCCCTCCCTCGGGGATTCTGTTTGGCTAATCTGGGTCTCCTCTCCTTGCTCGGAAGAGATTAAGGAAAGAGTGGAGGCGCTCAGGGCACTGCATGGCAGGATACCTGGGTTCCTGGAGGAAGCCAAGCCTTAGGCCTAGCATCCCAGCATGAAGGGACAGAGAAGGGGAGGCACAGAGGACCTCTGAGAGATCTGAAGAGGGACCTCAGGGAGGTCCAGCTGAGCCTGTGTCCTCACTTGCAGTCTCACCCCTGACTTGTACCCAGACCCCAGGACAACAGCCATGGAAAGAAAAAGACGGCAAAATTAAGAGACACAGACAGACATGCACAGGGACACACAGAAGGATCACATTCCTACCTGTGTACAGGTGCATGCGCACACACACCATATACACCCTGCACTATTGATGATATTCAGGCCCACATCCATACCAGCAGGTTACCAGGACACCTCACACAGAGCTCATTCCCTTGTCTCCAAAGCTGACCTTCCCTTGATCTTCTCACGCCTTTCTTTCCTCTCCCTGCTTCAAGTTCCTTCTCTGCAGCCTCTGCCCTTCCCTCTCAGCCAGGCCTTCCCTGCTAAGCTCCTCTCCTTTCTCTCCTTTCTCTCCTCTCTCTCCTCTCTCTCTCTCTCTCTCTCTCTCTCTCTCTCTCTCTCTCTCTCTCTCTCTCTCTCTCTCTCTCTCTCTCCCTCTCCCTCTCCCTCTCCCTCTCTCTCCCCCATCTCCCCCCAGCTTTTTTTAATCCCACCACTTGCTCCTCTCCCTGTCTCTGTGCTCCCTCCTCCTCCCAAGCCTCTCCTCTCCACTGTCTTTTCTCTCTCCCTCCATCCATCTCTCCCTTTGTTCCAGAGGAGACATCTAGAGCAAGTTAAAGTCACTAAATCTTATCTCCAGCCCTCAGAAGGCTGTGTCCACCCAGATGTACAGGCTCTCTCCTTCTCTCTCCTTCTCTCTCACATGCATACTGGGTAAACAGTAACACACAGAGATGCAAACACAGATGCGAACACACAAAGCTCTGATGGCTCCTCCAGAGACACATGGACACACGCCACTCCATGGACAAAACAATAGGTCGGTGCCCAGCACACCCACACAGACAGCCAAGCCAAGTGAAGATGTGCATACACAAACACAGATACAGACACAGATACAGACACTAGGGCACCCGAGGAGACCCGAAGAGAAGAACAGACGAGGTAAGCTGAGGATACCACAAGGAAAACGGGTTCCACTTAATCCCAGACCTGTAGCCCTCACTGCCTGTCCTTCCCAGCACTCACACATCCTTGGAGTCTCTGTGCTCTTCCCAGAAGGGCCAGGCCCAGGGGTCTCAGAGTGCATCCTACCCACTACCTTCCCGGGACAGGGGACTGTGGGACAGGATATAGCCTTCCCTCATAATCATTTATCCAGCTTCACTGTGATGACCTGTAAGATCGACCATAATCCAGCCTCCAAGTGTAGACCACCCTATCTATCCTCAACCTTCCTTAGTCCCCCCCAAAGAAGGAGAAGAAACAGAGGGGAAAGCAAAGATAGAAAGTTTCTAAGGACGACAGAACCCAGAGCAGCTGGGGAAGGACAGGGACAGAGAGAGGTCCACAGACAGAGCCCTGGAGAAAGAGGGGCAAAGACAATGACGAGAGAGAGAGAGAGAGAGAGAGAGAGAGAGAGAGAGAGAGAGAGAGAGAGAATGGACAGAGATCCGAGAACTGCCACCTTTGCCATGGACTGGACTGAACGAAGAAGCTGATCTCTTCCTCAAGCCATGGGCAGCTTTAGCAGAGTAGAAGAGCTGGCCCTGCTCATACCCCCCCCAGCCATGGGACAGATCCCACCCTGCCTGTATACTCGACCACACTCCCACTGACCTGCAGCAGCATGGACTCTCTGCAGCACAGGCTACAGGCCAGCAACCAACCCTGTCACCCCCGACTCTCTTTACATGGCCACCATAACACTTCCTAAACTGGGCAAAACCGTGTCTACCTACTCACTCACAAGTGCGTCCAACAGTACCAGCTATGTTCCTTCACACCCCCCTTGTCATCTCTTCCCTTCACTGAAAGGCAGAAGGCTGGGAGCAGCATGGGGTAAGGAGGAGGACCTGTGCTCTGCTCAGCAGCCTCCCCAGTCAATGAGCAAAGAGGCCCAGGAAGAGGCAGTCCAATGAGAAGAGTCCAGACTTCCTTCCCCCGGGCACCCCGCAAATGTGAGCAGGCCGGAGCTGTTGCATGGCCAATGACACCCCTTCAAATGGACCCCATGGGGAAATATGAATTACCCTAATGATAAAGGGGGCTCCACTCACCTTCCATGGGGTGTTCCTCTAAAGTCATCCATGTTCAGAGAAGGGAGCAGGGAGAGAAGAGAAAGGAGACCTGTTAGCAAATGTGCTTTAAGGACCAAGGGGTTCCAGGTTCCGCAGCCTACCAAGGCTCTGGCATGAATAACCCAAACTAGAAACCCCAAATCTCAGGGAACAGCTTTGCCTCAGACAGGGCAGTGGCCACACTGTCCCCTGAATGAGTCCTCCCAAGTCAGTCAGCAAGTACAGGAAAGCAGGGAGGGACCTCTACATTTTACACCAGATCCTATTATACTAGGAAACTGAGGCCCAGAGCAGGGGCATGACAACCCAAGATCACACAGAGGCAGGAAGCAGGACAGCAAGCAGGCGATGAGCAGCCAGCGCCAGCCGCCAGCCAGGCTTCCCTACTCCCCGAGGCAGGCTCCTCTCTTGCACTCATTCCACTGCAGCTCAGAGACAGATGGGGACATGCTCACACCAGAGACTGTCTTACTGAGCTCACAGAGACACAATCACGCTCAGTGACACACTGACACACATAAGCACCGAACGACGCACTCTTGCGTTTAGCTCTCATCCGACTCACACTTAATACAGTGCTCCAGTCAAGGATCTGAGCAGCCGATAGCCCACTCCCCACCCAGAAAAAAAGGCGTCCACACTGAGTCAGAACACAGTTCTGTGGCGTGAGACAGGCCCTAGGTCTGATCCAAGAAAACCCTTGGATCAGAATCTGCCCCAAACTACCCAACTAAGTCACTCAGCCTCTCTGTACCCCGACTACAGCGATGAGAGGGGGAGCCGCCTCTCTGTACCCCGACTACACAGATGACAGGGTGAGCCGCCTCTCTGTACCCCGACTACACCGATGAGAGGGTGAGCCGCCTCTCTGTACCCCGACTACACCGATGAGAGGGTGAGCCGCCCCTGTACCCCGACTACACCGATGAGAGGGTGAGCCGCCTCTCTGTACCCCGACTACACAGATGACAGGGTGAGCCGCCTCTCTGTACCCCGACTACACAGATGACAGGGTGAGCCACCTCTCTGTACCCCGACTACACAGATGAGAGGGTGAGCCGCCTCTCTGTACCCCGACTACACCGATGAGAGGGTGAGCCGCCTCTCTGTACCCCGACTACACAGATGACAGGGTGAGCTGCCTCTCTGTACCCCGACTACACCGATGAGAGGGTGAGCTGCCTCTCTGTACCCCGACTACACAGATGAGAGGGTGAGCTGCCCCTTCTTGCTCTGGCTCTGCCTCTATGATCAGGAGAAATGTCCTCTTTCATTCTGCTTGGCTTTTTTATTTTGTATTTTTTCATTTTTGTTTCACAGTCTTGTTCTATATCCATGCTGGCCTGGAACTAACTCTGTGGTCTCTAGCCTCTAACTGAGGGCTAGCCTCCTGCCTCCTTAGCGCTGGGATTACAGGCATGTACTACTACTCTCAGCTTTAAGCACTGCTGGAGGTTAAATTCAAGGCTTTGTGTATGCTGAACACGTATTCTACCAATTGAGCTGCATCCTCAAACTCCAGAATGTGTTTGCTTATTTGTTTGCTTGTTTGTTTCAAAACACTGAATAGGCCAGGTTGGCCTCAAACTCATTATGTAGCCAAGGCTGGCCCTAATGTCTTAATCCTTCTGCTTCCATCTCCCAAATGAGCCAAACTGTCCTCTAAATGGTTGAAGCAAAATGTCTCCAGCTGGATGGTTACCTTAAGTTCAGTCAAAATCAGAGGCCCACACTGAGGACCTCGAGATTGTGCCACACTCTATGGGCCATCAGCCTCACCTATTTAGGGCGTGGCCTGGACCTTGGGGCACACCTGATGGGGAGAGAGAGAAGTGGATGTGAGCAGTTCCTTCAGCTATACCACAGCCCCTCAAGCAGGCTTTGCTCTGGCCTGCTTTGTAAGAGGGCCAAGGCTCCCAGTTTTAAACATGTCACATATCCACTGACTGAGAGAATGTTAGATGGAGCCAAAGGCAGAAGAGAGAAACTCCACAACCTACAAGCACACCAACGCTCAAGGAAAGACATATATGCAGATCCTGAGATAGAGACGAATTCACACACTTGTACAGACAATCTCTCCCGTCCCTCCTATGAGCACACTCTGTGGGCTTTGTTCTTGAGAGGGGCATTACACTGCATAAACAAATATATTATTTATCGTACACCATCCCACCCTGTGACACACATGCAGAGGCTGAGTGCATAAACCAACACCTGCACAGCAGCCTAATGCCATTCCTGATGCATCCACCCACACCCACACACCCCCAGTGAACACAGCCCTCTTGCCACCTACCCATCTCTTTGTCCACCCACAAGCTTCCATGTTACAAATACAGTCCACAATACACAACAGAGAGCCTTTGGCCTGCCGGGTACACAGCCAATGCTGTATAGACCATGATTCTTCTAAAGCTACAGAGTCTCATCACGACTCTGAGGGAGTTGTCCAGTTGAAGCGACCCCTGGGTACTCTGAGAACTACCGAGCTGGAACCCTTCAGTCCTAGCATGCTAAGGCCCTAGCCAGTCCCAAGCCGCCACCACCTGTACAAATGAATCGCTTTGATTTCTAGCTAGTTCCACATAGCAGATAGTTCAGAAAGCATTTCCAGGCTGGAAAGATGGCGATTAAGAAAGCTCCCTGCTCTTCCAGAGGAGCCTAGTTGGGTTTTCAGAGCCCACTTGAGCAGTTCACACCGTCACCTGTAAATCCAGCTGCAAAGGAGGCCTCTGGCCTCCTGGGGCACTGCACCCATGTGCACACACTTGTACCCAGAAGCCTCAGGTTTGGTTCCCAGCATTCCCATGGTGGTAGCTCACAACCACCCATAAGCTCCAGGGGATCTGATGGCCTTCTCTGACCTCTGCTGACACTGCATCATGTGGTACAGTCACCTGTCCTCAGGGACACGCACATACACATAAAATAACTATCTGAAAAACAATCATTTTAAAGTGTGCTCAGAAACGTGAAGCCAGCAAGCTCCTGAGGTGGTAGAGTCCTTTCATCTGCTCTGTGCTGTCTGACTCTCTCACACATCATCCCAGGTCCCTCCAGCTCTCCCTCCCTGTCCCTTAGCCACATCTTCTCCAAGTTCTCCTCACCTGTAGCTCACCTTGATGCCTTGGGGCAAAGGCCTTGTTTCTAACCTAAAATTCTTACTCTCTAAAAAAGTGTCTCCAGATGCCGTCTAACCTAGGCCAGACACACTACTCATCTGCCATATTCCACATCAGCTTGGCTGCAAGCCTCGTGTGCTCAATGGTATATTCCCTCCTCTCTCTGAGGACCACATCTCCTCTCACATCTGGACCACTCTCCATCACCGTCCCATCACCCACTTGCCAATCAGAGCCGCCACGCTCCTTCCTCTCAGTGGATTCTTGCCTTTAACCTGCCTGAGGTGGCTTCAGAGCCCTCTCCTGTCTTGATTGGGCCAGACATCTAGAAAGCGCTCCTCCCCCTTTTCATACTGGTCTCCAGGACTTGTGGGTTCTACCTTCTAAATCCCCCTACTCCCCATCAGTGCAGCCAAGCTAAGACCCCCCCATCTGTCTGTGGGAGCTTAGATAGGCCTCTGAGAGGACCTTCCTTCAGTGAGTCCTGTCACCCTGAAGTTTGTGTCCATATGCCACCTAAGCCCCTGACACATCTCAAACCTACTGCACTGCATATGGCTCCATGCTGGGCTTCACCAGGGATAGTCTAGCCTTCTCAGTAAGCCCCTCAAATCTGACCACACACCCTTTAGTCTCCTAGCCTGCAACAATCCAGGCTCTTTCCATTCCCCTAATAAGCCATGTTCTATCTACTCTCCCCAAAATACATACACATGCACACGCACACACACACACACACACACATGCACGTACGCATGCAGCCGTCTGAGAAAGCCAATGTTAGCCCTTAAGACCCATGTCAATACCTGTGCATTCTGAACACAGGAGAGCAGCAGCTACCGTCTTCCGGGCCAGCTCTGTGATACATACTGTCTTACCACTGCCCTTGTTAAAGCTACATGCAACTGTAATTTCAACTCGGCTTCCTGATGGGACTGCAAAACTATACGAGACAAAACAATGCCTCGTTCATCTCTCTACCTCCAGCTGCTTGCTCAGCTCCTGGCTTGTAAAAAGACATGGCTATGTTTGTTGAGTGAATAATATAATAACACTTCTTGTGTTCTGAGCACTAAAGCAGGCCTGGATCCTGTTGTGTGCTGTTTCCTGTGCCCGCCGCTACTATTATAACCCTTGAATACAAATGATGGTTCCTCTGTTAGAGTTGAAGAAACAAAAGCAGAAGCAGGGTTGGATGCATGACTCATGCCCACAACTGTGAGGACCACAGGTCAGATTCCCAGGACCCACATAAAAGCCAGGTAAGCCTGGTGGCCCACCTATAATCCCAGAACACAGGAGGAATCCCCAGGGCAAAACAGCCAGCCAGACTATTCAGAATGGCGAGCTCTCAGTGAAAGACCCTGCCTCTGAATATAAGGAGCAAGTGGGGAAGACATCCAGAGTCACCATACAGACACACATGTTCACACACATGTGTACATATATATGCAATCATGAATACCACACACACACAGGGGGAAATGCAGAAGCAACTTATCTAAGGTCACACTATTGGTGGCATTCAAATTTGAATCTAGAGAACCAGCAAGATGGCTCAGTAGGTAAAGTTGCTTACCACATAAGCTTGATTATCTGAGTCCCATCCCTGAAACCTACACAAAGATGGGAAGAGAGAACTAATTCCACAATGGTTGCTCTCTGCTCTCCATGAGCACCATGGCATACACGCGCAACACACATCATGTATACATGCATGCACACATATGCATACACACAATAACTATAATTTTTAATAACACCTTAAAGGCTAGAGAGATGGCTCAGCGGTTAAAAGTGCTTGCTTCTCTTCCAGAGACCTGAGTGCAGTTCCCAGGACCTCATGGAGGCTCACAAGTGTAACTCCAGTTCCAGGGGTCTAGAGAACCCTCTTCTAGCCTCTGGATACACAGACATGCACTCATACACATACATACACTCATACACATAAGATAAAATGAAATATATATTTTAAAGTTTTTAAATCAATAACTGACTTAACCCAAGGCTGGGCGAGGTGGCACGTGCCTTTAATCCCACCATTTGAGAGGCAGAGGCAGGCAGATATCTGTAAATTCAAGGCTAGCCTGATCTACAGAGTGAGTTCCTGAACAGCCAGAGCTAAGTAGAGAGAGCCTGTCTCAAAAAAAAAAAAAAAAAAAAAAAACCAACAAAACTTAATCTAAAACCCTCTAAACATTAAGCTCACAGCAAGGGCTGCCGTGGCTCAGTTGGAGGAATGCTTATCTGACCTCAGTCCCCAAAACTACATAACTAGACACCATGGTACATCTCAGATCCCAGAAGGTGGAGGCAGAAGGATCAGGAGTTCAAGGTCAACTCGGCTACATATCTTCTGTGCGCTTAGTCTAAACTACAAAACAAACCTAGATTCCATCTCCTACGTCTCCCAACCTCACCCTGACCCAATATGGAATGGAAGCATCTTGAGAGTGACTTTCTTAACCTAAAAGTCAAACCGCGGGCTGGTGAGATGGCTCAGTGGGTAAGAGCACCCGACTGCTATTCCAAAGGTCCAGAGTTCAAATCCCAGCAACCACATAGTGGCTAACAACCATCCGTAACGAGATCTGGCGCCCTCTTCTGGAGTGTCTGAAGACAGCTACAGTGTACTTAAATATAATAAATAAATAAATCTTTAAAAAAAAAAAGTCAAACCGCTAGACGCTTCTGGAGTGCTAGTCCACACTGTATCTCATTTCCTACAACGCACAACCAATCTTGTAGCCTCACCATGCTGTAGACACCCCACACTCCCAGCAAGGAAGCCCTGTTGCTTTTCCTCCTTCTGGCTCAGTCATCCTTCAAGGTCTAGCCTAGGGCCACCTCTGCCTCAAAGCCTCCTGGCCGCTGGGATGAAAAACCACAGTAACCCTAGTGATCTCCCGGAAGAACTCCGAGAGCGTTGGCTTTCCATGGCTCCGTCAGCTTTCCAGGTTCACACATCCAGCAACGAGCAGAACGGGGCCTCGATGCTGCCAGCCCAAGCAACCGTCCTGGCTTTCCCTGGAAACAGCCAGCCAGCTCTGCACCTCCCCAGAGAGGTCATCCCTTCTGCCTGGCATCCCTTTCACTCCTGGAAGCGGTCATTGTCACATTTCTGACCTGATCCCAACCTGCACACACATGGGTACCCGGTGACCTGGCAGAGGCCAGAGGCAGCACTGTCTTACCTTACATGAACTCAGGGTCCCAGGAGATGGGTTATGGACATCAGTGAAGGTGGGGAAGTGGGGAGAGGAGTTGTAAGCAATGAAAGCCATGCTCTGAGCCCTCAGAAAAGAACAGTCATGCAGGAAGGGTCATATCTGGGGGGGGGGGGGGGGAAACCATGGCAAGACGGACCGGTCCGTAATGACACCTGAGGGAACTCATGGCCTCCCTGAGTCCTTGGGGAGAACGCTCAGGGAGGCAGAGAGTGTGATAAGATTTCCCACTGAGATGTTCTCAACCTTGGTGAGTTTTGTGCTTCAATGTGATAACCTGGCTCTCCAGGCTGAGTTCCTTCCTAAGAGCTCAGAGTCCAGGTTCTCCTGCTTCAGTACCTCATGAAAACTTCTCTAAGACAGCCCAGCAGGCCCACAAACACACACGTGCCCTGTGCGTACCTGGCTTAGGGAAGAAGCCGCGGCTCTGAGATCTGAAGTAGTTACTGGGTGTCTGGAGAAATATTGCCCCAAAGAAGCTCCAATAACCATGGGGCCGGAGAGATGGCTCAGCAATTAAGAGCACTGGCTGCTGTTCCAGAGACCCACATGATGTTCAATTCCCACATGATGGCTCACAACTGTCTGTAGCTCCCTTTCCAGGCCTTCCTGAGTACCTCACCACGTGGTACACAGACATACATGAAGATGAAACATCTAAACATAGCCTGACACAGTGGTGCAGGTGTTTGGCCCCAAGACTCTCTGTGAGTTCCAGACCAGCCAGGGCTACAATAGAAACACCTTGCCTCAAAAAAACAAAGAAACATATTCTTCTAGTTGGGCTGCCTTGTCTGGCTTCAGAAAGGAAGCCTCTAACCTTGCAGAGACTTGGGGTACCAGGGTGGGAGGAAAACACAGGAAGGCCCCACCCGCTAAGAGGAGAGGGGAGGGAAAGGGGAAAGAATGTGGGGGGGGCGACCAGGAGGGGGGCAAAGATCGGGATGTAAAGTGAATAAGTAAAAACAATAAAATTTAATTAAAAAAAAAAAAAGAGCCGGGCGGTGGTAGCACACGCCTTTAATCCCAGCACTTGGGAGGCAGAGGCAGGCAGATTTCTGAGTTCGAGGTCAGCCTGGTCTACAGAGTGAGTTCCAGGACAGCCAGGGCTACACAGAGAAATCCTGTCTCGAAAAACGAAACGAAACGAAACGAAACAAAACGAAACGAAACGAAAAGAAAAGAAAAGAAGAAAAACAAAAAGTTCCTGCCTATACACACATACACACACACACACACACACACTCACACCCTACCCAGCAATGGACTATAACTGAAATTATGAATTACACACACACACACACACACACACACACAGTCACATCCCCTACCCAGAGATAGACTATAACCTGAAATTATGAGCTACACACACTCACACTCATCCTTCCCTGCCTACACACACACACACACACACACACACACATGCCCTGCCCAGCGATGGACAATAACCTGAAATTATGAACTACAATAAACCCTGAACTACAATAAACCCTTTCTCCTGTAATCTGCTTTCAGCAAGCAGCAAGAGCAATGAGAACCCTGGACAGGTGGGTCTAAGGAAGGCCAGGGCCATACCACTCCCCTCCTGCACTCCCTCCCCTTCTCCCTCTACCACCCTTTCTTCCAACCATGCCAAACTGAAGTTTCTTGTTCTCCGAATCCCCCTCCCACCTACAGCCTAGGTCTCAGCATCTGCCGTCCATCACTGCCATTATCCCAGTGGCCACCACAGCTGCTGGGACCCTTCTTGGCTACTCCAAAACAATCAACGTTCAGGGCAGGAGGTGTCTCCGTCAGTAAAGTGTGTCTCACACACAAACAGATGTGAGCTCAACTCTGCAGAACTCAGGCAGAAGTGTAGGTGTGGTACATCTTTGCTACCTCAGCACTGGGAACGCAGAGACAGGCAGATCTCAGGCTCACTGGCCAGCTAGCCTGGTCTAATTAGCAAATTCTAGACCAGAGAGAGGACCTGCCTCAAAAGTTGACAAGGTAGATGGCACTTGAGAAGTCACACTATATGTGTGCATTCGTTCATATATGTGCACATATAGGCTTACATACACAAATAACTGTAATTAAAACCTCATTTAAACTACCTTCCAACTGGTTTCTCCACCACCTACTGCAGTACAGAATCCCGCTCCGCTTGACTCCCTGTTCCCTACAGTTCTTATCTTCATCGCCTACCTGCTCAAATCCTGTGTGTTCATTTGCCAGTCTCCACGGCCAGTTCACATCCACTGTCTGTGGAGACTGGCAAATGAACACACAGGATTGACTTAAACCAGCTACCCAAGGCCTGGCTTCAGCTTCTCCTGCCGTGAGCTCTATTCTTTGCCCCGGTACCGGGTGCTCCTCTACTTGTGGCACACATATTTCCCCACTTCCATACCTCTTTAGTAGCCATCCCTTTGCCTGGCTTGACCTCCCCTGAGCTTGCTGATCAATGTTCAAAGCCAGTCCCAAATAATATTTCACAACCCCATTACCAGTCCTCTTTACTTGTAAACCCTCCCCTTCCTTGAGACCTCAATGTCCACTGTTTACAGGAATGACAAGGAGGAATTTAGCTCACTGGTAGAACCCTTGTCTTAACATGTGCTGGGCCCTGGGTTCAATCCCCAATACTGATAAAATAAAAATTCTTAAAACTCTACTCCCACAAATTATCTACCACTCACACACACACACACTACACACACACCCCAAATAAATATAGTAAAATCTATTTAGAGTCTATCCCTGTGAGCTTTAAAAAGAATACAGGATTCAGTACTGTGCTGCCTACAAGAGACAAACTTTACTTAGAGTGCATGTACATTCACACTTGCCACAGCGTACACATAGAGGTCTGAGGACAGCCGGCAGGAGTCAGTTCTCCCTTCCACCATGTGGGTTCTGGAGACTGACCAAGGTCATCAGGGTTGGTGGCAAGCACCTTTACTGTGGAGCCATTTTGATTTTTGACACAGGGTCTCATTATATACTGAAGGCTGGAGAGGAAGTTGCCATGTAGCCTAAGTTAGCTTCAAATGTGTTGTGTTCCTCCAGCAGTGGTCCCCAAATGCTGGTAATACCACCACACCAGGATAGCAATCTACTGTGTAACCACTACACTACGGCGCTTGCCATATCTCTAGGCAGGTACCACGCCGTGAACTGCACTTGGGGATTCTGTTTATTTACTGCTATTGGAGGTTGAATATTCTTTTAAAAAGTATTTATCTATTTCTTTTTATGTATGTGCATATATCTGAATGACTTCCTGTGCGTCAAGTATATGCAAATGTCCACGGAGGCCAGAAGTGTTGTCCAATTATCCCCTAGAACTGGAATGGCTTGCGGGGGTTGTGAGCTGCCTTAGGTTGGTGCTAGGACCCAAACCTGGTTCCTCTGCAAGAACAGTGCTCTCTGCTGAGCCGTCTCTGCAATCCCAAGCCGAGTATTATTTCTTGTCTGAAATGTTTGGGTCTGGAAGTATTTCAAGATTTTGGATTTTTTTAAATTTCTAGGCCAGCTGAATGCATATAATGAGATATCTTGGGATATTCACTCTTTCGCATATACCTATGCACAGAGCCTGAAGGTGACTTAATCCACTGCTTTCACTCCATCCATTTTTTTTTCTTACTCCATCTTTAGTCCATCAAATGAGGTTGCTGAAAAGACTGCACAGCAACAATGCCGGTACCCCTCAGCATCTCAGGTTTTAGAGCACTTTAGGCTTGAGGTTTCTGGACTGAAGATGCTCAGCCTGTACTTACTGAGCATTTTCTCTGTGCCGCATGCCACTCTCTGGACTTCATATGAACTCACTAAGATTGGTGTAATGACTCTTTGAGGCGGGCCCCATTATTACAGCACTTCACAGGCAGACAGGCAGACAGACAGACAGACATGTGCTTGAATAAGCCATGAAGTCACTGGCCAAGAGGCCTGAATGCAGACTCTTGACCACTCCCTACACTGCCTTTGCATCTACTTCTTCAACCAAACTTCCGAAGCTGGAGCAGACAGCTTATCTCACTCACTCCTGAGTCCCCCCATAGGCCTCAGCACACTACAAAGGGGGCTTTGATCACCACCCATTGAATTAAACTGCCAGCCAACCAACGACACAGAGTGTCCATCTCCGCAGCACCCACAGGGACAGTCTCCTTCTCTGTCTCCTGATTGAGGTGTGCACCTGACACTTGGCCCAGGGCATCTGCACCTTGACTCCATCTGGGGTCTCCCACACCTACCTGCACACCCCTTCTTCCTCGATCGCTTTTCTTGCTCTTCTACACACACACACACGCACACGCACACACGCACATATGCACACACACGTGTGGGTTAGAATGGGTGGTAAAGTGCAGATGACAAAATCCCTATCTATGCTACCCCAGCCTTGTCACCCAGTCAGCAGCAGGGACACTGATGCTCAGCGAGCCATCCTCAGCTCTGTCAGCAATTACATGTGACCAGATGCCCCAGAGGAACCAAGCAGCAGATATTCTGCCATGTGGGTTCTCAGTAGCTGGGTAAGCCAAGACCTCAGGAAATTACAGGGTAGATTCCAAAAGATCCACAAATCCATATGTATACCAAATATCTCAAGGCAAATTGGTACATCTTGCCTATAAAGCTAAAACTATTTCTCCTAATGTATATTTTATTAACCACAATGGTGAATACAACATCAAAGTCATCTAAAAGCTTTTCTGAATTCATGAGAGCTTTGAGTCATTTGTTTTCCCAATAAACACATATAAAAATAATAACTAACTCTTTGGAAGGCTGTACTGTGAATTACTGACTTTTAAAAATGTCCTTGGCTTCAGAAAAAGATGGAAACCACTCAAAGCAGGTAATAATGAAGTGACTGTAGCTTCCAAAGGAGGGGAAGGACCCTGACTGAGAGATCTGTTCAGAGATCTGCCAGGATCTGGTCCCCTCAGCTTTCCTACCAGCACCCCAGTAACTTACAGAGGGAGACCATGTCCTTCCTCCTTGGGTGGGTAAGAATGTGTTAGAAGGACCAGCAAAATGACTCGGTAGATAAAAGCACTTGCTGCCAAGCCTGGTGACCTAAGTTCAATCGCTGGTTCCTACATGGTGGAAAGAGAATCAACTCCTGTAGGCTGTGCTTTGACACACACATGTGTGTTGTGGCATGACTGTCCATACACACAATAAATAAATAAGTGGAATTTAAAAAATAAAATAAAATGAAATGGAGATTTTGGGAGGTAGGTCCGTGGTATTTACTGTTCTTCCAAAAGAATCCTGTTTCTCCAGTTCTAGGAGATCTGGCATACATCTTGGCCTCCAAGGGAACCAGGCATGTACGTGGTTCACATACATACATTTGGCACATGCGCAGTCGCGCACACACACACACACACGGACACACACACACACACACACACACACTCACACATGTGAAATAACTAGCAAGCAATGATGCTCACCACCCAAGCCTGACGATCTGAATTTGATTCCCAGAACCCATGACAAAGTGGGAAGGAGAGAATCAACTCCACAAAGTTTCCTGACCTCTGCATGTGTGCTGTGGTTCATGTGCACCTACACACACACACACACACACATTAAAATTTTTTAATTTTTAAAAAAGAAGCCAGGCAGTGGTGGCACATGCCTTTAATCCCAGCACTTGGGAGGCAGAGGTAGGCGGAGTTCAAGGAGACGGAATTCTGAGTTCAAGGCCAGCCTGGACTACAGAGTGAGTTCCAGGACAGCCAGGGCTACACAGAGAAACCCTGTCTTGAAAAATAAGATTAAAAAATAAAATAAAGAAAGAAAGAAAGAAGCAGATGCAGTTTCGGACATCCTCAGCGTGTCTTAGAGGAAAGTCTGACAAGATGGCCACACACCTACAATTCCAGCACATGGGAAACCGAGGTGGAAAAATCACCGTGAGTTTGAGGCCAGCCTGGGCTATATAGCAAGAGTGGTGCTCACACACACACACACACATGGGGACACACACACATGGGGACACACACACACACACACACACACGGACAAGAATGTGGTAGAAGTGAAAAGCACTACTTACTACAAAAGCTGCTTAGGGACTCGGGAACAAGCCTGAGGAGATAAATAGACTGAGGGCAGCAAGAGGCAGGAGGGGGTCAGGGGCTCTGGCTGCACCTGCCAGCTCCAAGTGCACACAGTCAGTTTCTTCCACCCCACGCCCACCCACAACGCAGATCCCAAAACATACACATGTGAGTTTTCATCAACACATATGGCTTTACCACAAGTCTTTGTTCTCTCAAATACTTATTAATATCTCTCCATTCATTCCCCCAAGTCTTAATCAAACACCCACTAGCTGCTGTGCGCTATATTCAGTGCAGAGACACAGACACAACCTGCCCTTTATCAGACAAAGAACCTCTCTCTCAACTGATCACACACAGCGGTATCTACACATCACATCCACCCCTACCGGTGCCAACAGTCACACACAGTGGGTCAGATGCACGTAGCCATCTTTCTCAGCTCTGCCGACCCAAACATTTATTTAACTCTAGCACATCCACTGAACAAAACCATCTCTCTCACCTACAAAAACTTCAACACATCTGGACAATGGATGCTTTCAGAGAATGGATGGGCAGAGATGCCTCTGAGTGCAATTCCCAAATACTTGGGCCTAATTCCACCATGGTGGGACCGTGCAGCAGTTGCTATAACCTATTCATGGCTCAAATTGCCCCTCCCTTAAATCAGAAAGGCAGTTAGTTCATCCTGGGTTGGGTTTTTTTTGGGGGGGCGGGGGGAAGGGAGATTGTTTGTTTGTGTGTATGTATGTCTGTCTGTTTGCTTGTGTGTTTAAGACAGGGTTTCTCTGTGTAGCCCTGGCTGTCCTGGAGCTCACTCTATAGACCAGGCTAGCCTTGCACTCACAGATCTCCCTGCCTCTGTCTCCCAAGTACTGGGATTAAAGGCATGGACCACCACTACCCGGCCCTCCTGTTTTTCTAGGAAGGCTGGATGAGGAAGGGTCACAGGAACTGGAGAATAAAGTTAAGGTTCTGGAACTTTCTCATAAGTTCCAAATGTCCTATCATGGTCTCTCAGTGAAACACACGCATGGGAACAGGCATGTGTTCTTGCCTCTCTACCAGGTACGGGTCTCCAGTCGTAAGAACGACAAAGACAACGCAAACAGACCCATTCACACATAGGCACCCAAACACACTGGCAGCCTCACAGGCCTCTGCACAGTTTCACAGTTTAGGGAGCGCCTGAGCTCCTTGGAGAAAAGGCGAGAAGGTGTCATGTTAATATACTCAGTTCCTAAAGATGTATCCCTGAACACAGTTCCACAAAATCCAAAACCCCCTCCTTAAATTTTCTGTTTGCTTGCCTTTTTGCTTTGAGACAGAGTCTCATATAGCCTAGCTGTCATCAAACTCACTAAATAGCTGAGAGTGACCTTAAGCTCCTGATCTCCCTGCCTCAGCTCCTCAAACGCTGGGAGTGTACACTCACACCAGCACACCTGGCTCCTTCCTCTTCCTCTACCATAGCTACAAACACACGATCGAACCACTGAAGAACAGCCTTCCCTTAACAGGGCTACATCTGCAGACTCCTCCCCAGGCTGACTGAATGCACACCCCCGCAGGGACACCATCCCCAGGGCCACACTAGTTTGAGGACAAACCCTCCCTCAGAGACTCCACCTCTTTGAAGGTGCACACATGTACATGTACACACATGTACACACACACAATTGCAAAGCAATCTCTGACTTGTACAAGTAGAGATAGAAAAACAAATGCTACCATATACACCTGCTGGGTAATGAGCTGCCACCTGAAATCAATGCAGAAAACCTCTCCTCTGAGCAGTCACACCAAAATAAAAGCAGCTATTTCCTTTGTCCCCTCTAAAGCACAGCCTAGCTGCCCTCAATTCAACGTCCGTTCTTTCTCCTGCCTGTTAATGGGCTCAGCCATGCAACCTCTCTTACAAACTGGGGTGCTGGCAGAGGCCCCAACATCTTCCTTCCAAGTCCCCATCCCATATTCTGTCCCACCTTCCAAGGTGACAGCAAGGCTTATCCAGCTCTGTAATCCCCATCCCAGCCCCAAGCTGGGAAAGGCTTCCGAGTTGGAAACACAAGCCTCCCCTCCCAGTTTCAAACCTGGGAGAGACTGCCTGTCATCCAGGCCCATCACCAAAATGACAACTTTTAGTCAGGAGCCTCAGCCACCCTCTCATACAACTCTGGAGATTCTGTGATTGAATCTCTCTGTCCCCACGTCCCTCTCTGCCCTCTGGTGTAGGCCCTCAAGCGGATTTCTGTTCAGGTCTCACAGGTCAGTCCTTCTGTCAAGACAGTCAAGACAGTGACTAACCTCAGCAAACCCCAGTTCTTCAGAGGCCTCCTTCACTCTGATCCCTCCACCGCTAATCGAAAACCCCGCCCTCAAAGGTCAAACCCTGCCGCAGGCCACACAGCTCCCGCCCCAGGTTCGGGTCCCAACTCTGTGTCTCACAGGCCCTCCCACAGGTACTGCCTGCGCAGGCCCCACCCGCACGACCTTACCATCCATCCACTCACAAGCCCCTGGACCACACCACACAAACCCCCTACAGGTCGTGCTAGCGCTCATCCTGGCCACACCCAGGGCCACGCCCACACCATCCGCTATGGGTTTACTCTTAAGTCGCATCCGTCCTCACGCACTTACCCAGTTTACTAAAACCTAATCTGGGCATCTCCATGCAACCGTGGCGGGCTTAGGCGCGCTCTCCCGCGGCCTCCCACCCCAGCACGGGCCGGTAGGCCCCGGCCCATTCACCCTTCCATCTCGCGACCGCGCCGGGGCTCACCTTCACTGCAGAACTTGCCGCCGAAGCCAGTGTGGCTGCAGTCGCAGCCCACCTCGCCGGGGGCTAGCACGGTGCAGAGACCGCCGTTGGCGCAGGGATTGCGCGCAGGCGCACACAGGGGATCGGCGGCCGCACCGCGCAGACCCTGGCTACCCAGCAGCGCAGGCGGCCGCTCGCCCAGCTTCAGGTTGGCCAGAAGGCCGCGGAAAGGCGGCTCGTACTTGACGGTGCTGAGCGTGAGTGCAGATAGGCGCACGTCGGGAGGGATGCCGCCCACGAACAGGTCGCTGGCCACCTGCATCTCGCGGCGCTTTGAGCGGACCTCGGCGGCGCGGGCTTCGCCGTCCACCGCCAGCGCCGTGCGCCGCGCGTCGCGGGTCAGCAGCACCATGTGCCAGCGGTCGTCGGCCACCGGCGTGTCCAGCTGCAGCGTGGCGGGCTCCGCGCAAGACAGCGTGAAGCGCAGCCGCAGGCGCCCGTCCACCAGCAGCAGCTCCAGGAAGTCGCAGTCGCCGCCGTCGTCCAGGTAGAGCAGCAGCGCGCGCGTAGCGTTGGTGCGCAGGCTGAAGCTGAGCTCGCCGGTGCTCGCCGCTCCCGCCCAACGCGCGTAGCGAGCCCACTGCCCGGGGCCGCCGCCGAACTCCAAGCCACGGACGCCTGCCGCCAGCGCCAGCAGCAACAGCAGCGGCGGCAGCTGGGGTGGCGGTTGCCACCGACTCCCGAGCGCCATGCCTCTGGCGGCCCCGACGCCGCCCGGCCCCCGGCCCCGCTCAGGCTTCAGAGCCGCGGGCGCATGGGGCGGGGAGGGGGCCGGGCGCCCCTCGCGCGGAGCGGGGCTCCCTCGCCGATTCACAGTGCCATGGACTCAGTAGCCGGGGCTCACGTGTCCACGTCCCCGGAAGGCAACGACAGCGGCTGCGGTGGTGGAGCCCCTCCCCCGCGGCGGGCTCGGATGGAAGGTGGGGGAGGGACGCCTGCAGGGAAACAGAGAGGAAAGGTTTAATCGAGGGTTCAGATTCAATGGGTGTCGTCGGTGTCTGGCTCTCCATCTCAAATAGGCAGGTGACCACCTGTTTCCTTTTCGCACTTTTTGTTTTTTGGAGACAGTCTCATCTAGCCCAGGCTACACCCACACCCACACACTTCTTATGTAGCGGGAAATGACCTGGAATTTCTGATATCCTCCCGCCTCCACCTCCTTCTCTTTCATGTGCTGGGATTACAAGTCTGGTCCAGCTCCCTTGAGGTTTTCCGATCGCCTTGACCTGCATAGATGCAGGACACCATCATTCTTGGATGTACTGGGGGGCTAACAGTTGAGGTGGTGTTCATTATGGGCATTATTGGTTTGTGGTGTGGACCAGTGGAAAAGTGACATGTAGAGTCTATACGAAGTCCAATGGAGAAGCCCTCACAAAGTCCAAGGGTCAGGACCAAGGCCAGTTCCTCAAGGGGCGGGGCCGAGGCGCACTCCCTGCCGCAGTTTTAACCCCAGCCACCTCTCTGAGCTCCCTAACCTCTGGGCCTGGCTCTCCCGCTTTCAGCCGGGGATCAGTCTCTCATCAGCTCTTGATGTTGGATAATGAAGTTGCTAAATAATTCATTGGGATTAATTAAATGCCAATTCCTCAATGGTACCACAGGGTTACCAGGCTGGGAAGGGGCAAGGGAGAAAAGTCAGCCACGACCCAGGTATCCACCCACTGGAGAGCACAGACACCACTTTCCCTAAGCCACACTAAGCCCCTCTGGACTCCCAACCTTACTTGGTGGCCCACTGTCAACTGTTCAGTTTCCACTTGCCCGGGTCTTTCTGAAACTAAGGGTGAGTCACCCTCAACCTCCCTCCAGATTCAGATCCTCAGCCTCAGGATTGGTCCCAGTGACTGGGGTTCTCTTCAACACTCAGCTCTTCCAGGCCCCCCACCCAGGGCTGGGGGGAGCTACCAGGAGGCAGGCAGGTTCATTTGCATAAAATTGCCTTTCTGAAATGATTACCCTTGTAACGGGCTGTCAGAGAGCAATTTATACCCCACGACAGGGAGGGGAATTTGCATCTCGTTAAACTCCAAGTCGTAATTATTTATATCCAACAACCCTCCTGAATATTGCATTGATTTTATTTTGGGGAGGGAGGGTGGGAAGGAGGGAGAGATGGAGGTGATGAGAAGCCTGGGAAAGAAGCAGGGAGGGGGCCGGAGTTTCAGAGGAGCCGGGGACAGGTGGAAGGAAAGATAGGAAGGAGAGAAAGCACGTGAAGAGTGGTGGAGGTCGAAGAGTAATGGAGGGGAGAGGAGGGATGGTGGGGAGAGAAGAAATAGAAGGTTGAAAAATTAAATTCCAAATTCAAATGGCATTTGTCAGGGCCTGGATCTGGGGCATTTTTACAAATGTCATTTAACTTAATCACTCTAAGAGTTCCATTACTCCTGTTCACCCTTGAGGGACCCTACAGAAGAAGTCTAGGGACCTGGCCAAGGTCACACAGACACCCAACAGCATACTAGGCTTCAAATCCAAGTCTGTCCATCCCCGCATGCCCAAGATAGAGACGGAGAGCCTGGACAGCCACAGGTGAGCTCCCAAAGGGGAGAAGAGTGGCTTGTGGGACAGGAGGAGACCCAGAGAGCAACCTGGGAGGAAGCTGAGCTATAAAAAGAAGCAAGCAGGGCTACACTGAAGAACCACATTCAGGGTGTACAAAGAGTGACAAGAAGGCAGGTGGCTGGAGTGACCAGTGGTCAGAAGAAAGATGAGCAGAGAGGGCTCTGAAGCCCTCGGGAGTGGCTAGGCAGACATCTGAAATACAGCTACAAAGCCAGTCCCCTGTCTCAGCTCTTTCACTCCTGCTGCTGCTGCCCACCCAGAGTCCTATAGGATAAGATGGTGCTGGGAGAAGCAAACTATCCTGCCTCAGCGCCCCACTAGGGCTGCCCCTTCAGTCGGGAGAAGATAGCCAGGCCTGCAGCCCCCATTTCCCTGCAAACACTGTTGGTTATATATAGCGAGCCACTGCTTCTCCTCATTGGGTAATGGAGATAATTAGCATGCGCGGGCTAATTAGCCAATCAAATTAAATGCAGCACCTGCTCCCAGCCTGATTGACGCCCTCACCCCCCCACACACACACATACACATACACACACATATGCACATCCAGCCCAGGGCAGGGGCAAGAGTCCCTGAAGCTGGAGAATAGAAAAAGCCAAAGCTCTCCTTCTCCAGCAGAGGCCCAGCCCTGGTGTCCAAAAGACTGACCATCCCCACCTCATCCCCTCCCCATCCTCTTCCCGGGTCTCAGTCTCAGTCTGGCCCAGCCTTGCCTCTGTCTGCTTCTTTCCTAGCCCCCACCCCCACCTCTGGACACTATTTTGGGGAGAGAATTAATTAGCTATTGATTTCCACTGGTGGAAGGAATGAGATTGTCCACTCACAAACCCCCAGCTTGGGGGAGGGGTGCCTTTCCTCTGCCCCACCCCCACCCCAGTCCTCTGTCATGCCCACAACCTGAAGACTCAGCCCTCTAGGGTGGTAGCAGAGGGAAAAGCCTAAGGAAGGTGTCTTTTTCTGTCTGCCCAGTCAAGAAGTTGAAGGAGGGTGGATGGATAGAGTGGGGGAAGGTGGGGAGGAGTCCAGAGGCTACCAGCTAGGGGCTTGGGTCCTAAGAGCCAAAGTCGGGTTATCTGGTTGCAGGGGCGGGGTGCAGAATGGTTGAGAGTTCAGAAAAGGTTGCCTCCAGTTAGTGTGTATAGAGAGAGAACAGAGAATGGCCAGGTGCAAGCGCCTGTCTGTAGGCAGCTGTTAGGGGCAGAGGCTGGGTTTGTGCAGGACCTCTAGGGAGAGTGAGGGCAGGGGCTGTCTTGCAGACCCTCCATGCTCATTCTCCTCACAGTTCTGCACTAGAATCCTCCTGACTGTGCACCAGGGTCAAGCAAAAGGAAGCCTGCCCGCCCCCACCCCCAGAGTCCCCTCTCTGGGGACACGGGGACCCTTGGGACAGCTTCAGGCTTGCGAGGAGGCAGAAACAGCCCTGAGAGAGCAAAACAGACACCTGGGTCCTTTCCACTCCACCCCACCCCACGGTGTCTGGGACAGCAGCTGCTCTTGGCGCCTCCCTGCAGCCTTTCCTTCAGTGGGACCAGGCTTCTGCTGGCTCTACCGCCATATGCCTCTACTCCTAGTGTATAGGGGTTTCTGGATATGACAGTCTTCCTCGGGCCTCAGCAACAACCCAGGATCCAGAGATCTACTCCACTGCCTTGCACAACGACATCAAGGTAAAAGTGTTAAAGAAGTTGTACAAGGCAAGGCCCCTCTCCTGGGTTTTGTACCCTCAGTATCCAGGCACTGTCTCCCCAAGACCCATGCTTTTTCTCCAATGCAGGGACACTGGCCAAAATAGCCCCTGGGGACGTTTGCCTACTTACAGAAATCAATGCAGTCCACCCTGCCAGTACCTTCTGGCCACAGGCCACTGGTCCTCTGTGGAGTTGACCTTTCCCACGGCATCACAAGATTCAACACCCTGTCATCACCCAGCACCCCTACCCACAAATAGACTCAGGCAAGTAGTGTGGTGCAGGGAGAGCTGGGGCAGGGTGATTGACAGCATTCACTCGTCCTGCTGGCCCACACAGCCTCCCCATCCTCTCAGAGCCAGGCCTGCCCCATTGCAGTGTGTGAACTGCAACTCTTTTGTGCTCCTTGCTCTGTGAGTTGCCAGGCTGGACCCTTAGGTGCCACCCTGTGCCTCTCCCTGGCCCTAAGAAGCAGTGTCATCACCCACGTTCACAAACCAAACAAAAGTGAGGGCAGGGTCTCCAAGCACAGAGGGTGAGTAACTGGTCCCAGACTCAATGGCATTCTTCAGTGTAGTATTGCCCACAGGCCACCACCAGGCAGTACCTGAGGCCCCCAAGCCCACCTGCCTTTATTCTGGCCTTCACTGTGGACAGACTCCAAACCTACCTCAAGACTATACCATTTGTGGAGTTCCATCCATCTTTTCCCTAATGTGAAGCAGAGACTGGCTGGAAATATGGCTCAGCACTTAAGAGAGGGGCAGAGAGTGTCCAGTGTTGACACAGAAGAATAAGACTAGAGCAGAGTTCACTAGCTCCTTATTCTAAATGGACCTGCTGATCCTGACCAACTGGACTCTCCTGACTGGGCTCCTTAATTCCCAGTGCAGACCGAGCAAAACAGATACCAATTCCATGCCCATCCTGGCCAACAGCCTCCCCCCAGCGTCCATTCAGCTGGCTCCTGGCCGGCCCCCACATGCGTGCGCGCACGCACACACTCACACACACACACCTCCAGCCTCGCAAATGCCAGCCTCTCTCTGGTTCTCCTCTCTTCATGCCAGCTGGGAGAGAGACAGCAGGGGCCTCCCCCGGGCGCCACGGAGGAAGAGCTGGGTTTACACACATTCTGGTGGCCCCAGAAGGCGGCCCACGGACAGGTGGGAGAAGTGCGTGTTTTGAGGGGGAAGAATTTGGCTCAGGCTCTACAGAAATTTGCCAGAGGTCCAAGCCACGCAACAGTGGAGTAGGCAGCCTCGGAGGGGGTGGGGAATGAGCTCCCCGTCTGTGGAGGTGTACAAGTTGCTATTCAGAGACTCGGGGCATAGGAAGGGGGTGGCTCTTGAGTCATAACAAGGGGACATCAGAGAGTGTGGCCCAATGTACCCTTGGGTTCATAATGGTTTCTAAGGACAATTTGCCCACTAAAGCCCCAGGCAGGACTGACAGCATCCACAGGCTACAAACAGTCGTTATGTTCTTTCTACTCTCCTTTCTAGCCCTGATGACCTAGGGAAGACAGGAGAGGACCCAGACAGACAGACATCCAAGCTACAGTCTCAAAATAGGCCAGAGTGTGCATGGTTAGAGCCAGGAGCCTAGCTTCTAATGCCAGCTATACCTCTATCAACCTGCGTGACCTTTGGCAAGCCACTTAGCCTCTTTGAGCTCCTATTTCTTTCAGAATAATAAAAGTATTGTCGCCATCAGGAAATGTGTAAGAGTGCAGCGTGGCTGAGATTTCTGAAGTGTGGGAAAGTATGTGTTGTGTTAATGATTACTTCCAGAACCTCTCAGCCTTTTACAGCTCGCAGCGTTGCATGTGTCTGGTATTTACTTTAATCCTTGCCAGGGCCTTAAAGAACTCCCCTGACGAGGGGAGTATCTTAGTGTGCTTCCCTTTTATAAGAGATAGGACCACACAGAGTGACACTGCCAAGTGACAGAGCTGGGACATCCTCCGGTTTGATTCTATCTTGCCTCTGGGCCTGTCTCCATTCTCTTAAATATCTCATCTTGCTTAGGAAGAAGGGAGAAAGGGTGAAGAGACCTGAGGCCAAGTGAGCATGGAAATGCAAGGTGGTATCTATGTCCCTGGAGACAAACAGCAAGGGACAGAGGACAAGAGAGGCAGCTGGGACTGTGTGCATGGCGAGGCTGCTGACAATGGGTAGAGCTGTGTGGTGCTTGGGCTGGAGACTGAGATGCAGTGAATGGCTTAATAGACCAGGGGCTGGAACACAAATATATGGAACCCTGGCGTGAGCAGTGGGAGGGGCGGACACAGACGTCATCCCTATGCCACGCAGAGCTGTGACACACAGACTTTTACAAGTACACCCCAGTGATGCAGAGGGGACAGATGGCTTCCAGGGGTGGCCTCGTGAGTAAGCCTGAAGTGTTTGGATGCTCTTGAAGGTGTCTGACAGGTGTGTGTGCGTGCGTGCATGTGTATAAAGGAATGTACTAATGATAAAAAAAAAAAAATGACCTGCTGCTGGGCCAGCGGGATGGCTCAGGGAGGTGCCAAGCCTAAGCTTGATACTCAGTATGTCCATGATAGAAATAGAGAACCAAGCCCTGCAGGCTATCCTCTGACCCCTGCATAGGTACCATGATGCACATACACACTAAAAGGAGTAAATGGATGCAAAGCCTATTTGAACACCTATTGCTGACTAGGAGGCTTTGCAGGGGCCTGAAAAATACACCAGATTGAAAAGGTCACCGTCAGGAACACTTTAGGTGCCTACTAAACACAACTGTGGCTACTATGATTATAGTCGTCAAAATCCTCTCAACCAATCCCTGAAACATGTCTTAGTCACGGGGATGGAAACATACCCCTTTTACAGATAAGGAAAATGAAGATCACTGGTGGGCAAAGCACAGGCCATGAAGCCTCGCCCTCCTCCACCCACACTGAACAGTGTCAGCGGCAGAAAACGACAGGGAGGTCTGCATTACTGAATGAATCTCGGCGAGTGCACAGGCCTATCAGTGTGGAAGCAGCCAGGACAGAACTACACCAACAGATGGAACCACAAGGGGTGGGTGGTGTGTGAGGACACACTTCTGGGAGTCCCCGTGGGGGCTGAGCGGGAGCTTGAATTGAAGGGACGGACATTATGTCTCCAGTGTCAGGCAGGCAGAGAGCCTTGTGTGGAGGACAAATGCTGGGGCCGAACGGCAGGTTCTGCAGAAGGCAGGCCAAAGCTGGCCTGCAGTGACTGTGGTCACCATCAGGTAGGAGTAGGTTTAAGAGCTTTCTGGAAGTCCATTAGTGACAGGAGAGTGACAGAGAAGGAACTTAGGTGGGAGTCACGGGCTTGGGTCAAGGCAAAGAGGATGTGCCCACCTTGTGCCCTAGTGCACACACCTATAGACCCGGAGCACAATGCTTAAGACCCAGACTGGCATGCGATTCGTGTGATATGGCAGGCAGGGGTTGGTTGGTGTGTCTGGGAAAGTGTGTAGGCGTGGGCGTGTGTGCCCAGGAGAGGAAGCAGTGCATGCCAGGAGGGCAGGTGGGCCTGAGTTCATGAACAGTGGCAGACGCTGTGCATCTCTGAGAGGAAAGACTGTCAGGCAGTGCTTTGTCAGGAGACCCGGGGGCACTCAGGGGCTCTATGCATGCTGTGTGCTCAAGTAGGGCTCCTGGAGGAGGTCCCTGAGGCAGGCAGGAGGTGGCAGTGTCTCTGGGCGGGGAGCGTGGGCGGTTTGCTGCCAAGGAGTTGTATTGTATACGCAGGTGTGTGTGCCTTGTGTAGGTGTGTGTCTGGGCGAGTGCCACCAAGTGTGTGGATCAGTGTCGGGATGTCTGTGTCACTGGCAAGGGTGGACGGAACAGAACAGAACAGAAAAGACGGAGTCTGGAGAGACACGGAGGTCCCTGGTGGCTATTCTAGAGCCCTGTCCCTTCCTCTCAGGAGCAGCTGTCATGTGGATTCAGCCAAGGAGCAGCTCCCCAGCAGCCACTGCCAGCTGATCGGTCCCGCCCACCCCTGTGCGGCTGAGGATGGACAGAGTCTGAGCACACTTCCCTTAGCAAAGGTAAGGGGCCTCCCAGCCAGACCCTACTCCCTGAGGCTACAGACAGAAGTTGCTCTGGCTCTGACATATCCATCCCTGAGCCATCCCCAGGTTTGGGGTAGCGAGCTGGGACCTGAGTAGCTGAAGCACCTACAAAGCCGAAGGCCCTCCATGTAGTTAACTGTAGCCGACCTCCCCTCCTCTCTTTTTCCTTCCTGCTCCCTTCTCTCTCTTTTTCTAGCAGAAGACGGAGGGTGTAAAGCTCTCCCACAGAAGGAACGCCCAGACACTGAGAAGGTGGACGAGAGGGAGGGGCAGGAATGACTAGAAGGTCCTTGTCTACCCCACCCACCCACAATATGTGCAAAGAACGAGGGTGCTCGAAAGCCGGAAGTAGTCAAGGGGGCTGGAGACCCAAGACCCACCCCCTCAGATTTTCTTGAGCACTGTGGAGCTGGGCACCCTTTCGCTGTGGAGCACCCATCCCTCCCATCCCTGCCAGTTCATTAAGGCCCTGGATGCCTCAAGAGGGGGTGACGGCAAAGGCAACTGGAACAGCCCAATAGCCCCCACAAATCCAATTTCACCTCCAGGAGCCCACCCAGGGTCCTTGTGGTCATACCCCCATCCCAGAGAACCCAGGCAGACTGCTCCTCCCTCTGGGGGAGAAGGCTGGAGCATGAGAAATGGTCCCCACCTCTTTGGGGTGGAGGGATAAGCCCAGGGCTCAGAAGACTCCTCTACCCTTCCAGTACTCTGTGACCAGAGCCCCACCACTGCCCTCAAGTATATTCTCAGCCAAGCAGAGCCTCCTCGGACCGGTTTCCCTCTCTGTCACCCCCAGCTTTCCCCAGCAAGCTTCTCTCCTCTCCCTCAGGCCCCCCATCTTGTCCGGCTCTTCCCAGTCACAGACTCATCTATGCCTAGAGCATCCTGGCATCTTCCCCTCTGCTCCCTCCTGATAACCTCCTCTCCCCTTGGCTCCCATCCCCCAGTAGTCTTTTCTTCAGTGGTTGCCCCCAGACCTCCCTCTCCACTTCCCAAATCTCTCTCCAGCCTGCCTCCTCTCCCACTAAGACCAGTGTTTCTCCCCTGCAGACCCTTCAGACCACAACAGCTTGCAGCTTCTCTGGTCCATCACTGCTTCCAGCTGCCAGGACCAGCATAGACTAGGACCTCCTCCCACCCCCATTTCAGAGCCCTTCTCACAGCCCTATGGATGCCCCTCCTTCAGACCCCCTTCCCCCATCGACCCTCCCTCACCACCTTGCATTCGCCCCAGCTCAGGGCCAATGCCCCTTCCACAGGGAGTCCCCCAACCTCCCCCAGCGGCTTCGCCTCCTCGCTGTCACCCAGCCAGCCCTCTCTGCTCGGCGCCCCCGCCCCCCAATCCGTCCTTTCTGCATCCGCCGCCCCCTCCGACCCGCTCCCCTCCCCCGATTGGCTCCCGCCCCCCACCCGTCTCCGCCGCAGCCCCCCCATACCTGGTTTTGGGGGCGCCAGGAGCTGAAGGGTAGGGATCCGAGCCTCGAGACGGCTGGGTCTACGGCAGGTAACAGATCCTGTGCCAGCGATATCGGCCGCCTCGCGCCTCCTGGTCCCCGCCGCGTCCCCGCCCGCCCCGCCGCGGTGCCGCTCCGAGGAGGATGCTCTGAGAGTCAGGGCGGCTGCTCCCGCCGCCGCATCCCTGCAACACCGACTGACGGCAGCATCAGCACCAGGACCCGCCCCCCAAGCACACGCATTGGGCCACGCAACACTGACGGACGAGTGGCACAGCCAATGCGAAGATGCAGAAGCCGCCAGTCCCGCGGCTCCATGACCCGCCTCCCTCCTCCGCGAGGACCCAGGCGTCCCGGCCCCAGGGCATCCGAGCCCTTTCCCACCTCTCAGGACCTTTGCCCGGACGTCCAGGCCTCTTAACCCAGCAGGTGCTCTCCCCAGGCTCGGGGTCTTGGGAATCCAGGTACCCTAGCCCCTTCTACCCTTGGTTGGGTTGTTGGATCCCACACCCACCCGCCCCTGCCGGCGGGTCCCGAAGATAGTGCCCAGGGCTGGGACAAACCAAAGGAGAGGACTGAACCCCGACTTGAGGCACCGAGAGAGCAGGACCCGAGCAGGACCTTGGCCACAGCGCCCTCTGCTGGCTGCGTCTGGGGGGCTGGCCTGGGCTACCCGAAGCCAAGGAAGCCTCTCCCACCCCAGGACTGCTAGTGGCTTTTCCAGTCGCTCGCAGAGACCCTACTGATCACTGTCTCTGTATCCGCTAGCTGGAAGCCTCCGGAACTGAAGAGCTAGGGGCTTTTCTGAGATAAGGACGAAGCTTGGGGGGTTGGTGAGATTCTAAGCTAGAGACAGTGGGGTTTCCCAGCCCAGACTCATGGGAATCCCAGAGTTTGGAACCAGCTTCCCACCCCTGTGGAAGGCTTTTCTGGGGTAGGAAAAGGCTAGTGGTGGGGTGGAAGCTACCCACACCCTGTTACTGAATACAAATCTAGTAGAATCTTCCCTTCGAGCTCCTACCCTTAGCTGTGAGTTTCAGAGTGTGGTCCTGGGGTGCAAGTCTTCTGCAGTAAGAATGTCTGCATCGCCCGTGTTTGTGTCAGAGTGTGAGGAAGGAACACCCCTCTTCATTTACTCCACCGAGAAAAGGTAGATCCGGCGCCTAGGTGTGTATACCATTAGCTAAGTTGGACACAGGGCTTCTCAATGAGGCAGTGTGCCGGCGTGGGTGTGGCCGTGGGTGTGTGGCAGACCATTTTGCCAGTTCTCTCCAGGCCCCTGATTTCTGTTACAGGGCCTGTGATCTGCACAGCTGGTAGCAGTTGGCATTTCCTTAGCCAGAGGCAATATGCAAGAACACACGTCCAACCACTAATGTATGCAGATACACATGGGGGCACACAGCCATGCACACCTATTCGTGTGTGCCCAGCGTTTCCAAGAGACACAAAGGGACACTGCAGAGATGCCCCCACCATGGTAAGTCACTACGGGGGGTGGGGGGACACACTCGATCAAGAACCTGCATACTTGTGCATACACAGGTACCTGCACACTCAAGGGCAAACACACACCCAAGTGACTCACAGGGGACCTGCCCATGGAGTCTCCCTGGTCATCTGTGGGTACTTTGCAGAGCAGTCAATTCCTGAGTTAATGAATGTGGACACTCCCCCCACCACTCCTTACAGAGGACCTCCTCTGATAGCCTGGAAGGGGATAGGAAAAGACCTAGCTGCAATTGGTATTTCCCAGGCAGTGGAAAGGAGATTCCTGAACAAGGTCCCAGACTGGGGGCCAACTCTGACCTTGGAGAGACCCTCAGGCTGCCCTGCCCCCACCACCACCACACCCCCCACCTGTCCCCGCTGGCTGCCAAGGCCAGTAGTGGCGGCAGAACAAGAACTGCTGAGTCAGGGCCTCTCTGACCGCGCCCCCCCCCCCCAGCCCACTGCCCCACCCATCATCTGCTGTTCCTCCTCCTGCAGGCCCCACACTCACATGTACAAACACCAAAATGCAGAGGGACAGACAAGCAGGTGCAGTGACCCAGTGACAAGGCTCAAACCCCAGGAGTCTGAGTGGGGAGGGAGGCAAGGGTGAACACCGCTCTTCTGTCCCTACCTTCAGCTTTTCCCATCAAGGGCAGGAAAGGTCGCTGGAGTCTGCTACACCTCCCTGCTACACCTCCCTGTCCCTCTCCTCTACAAGGAAGGTCTGAGATTCAGATCCCTCATGGCAGCTGGGCCCCACCACTTCAAAACACACCCCTTAAATACACAGGCTCACACCCAATGTGGCATTGGTGAGCAGCATAAAGCAGACACCCTTCTAGGCAGGTACACAAGCCAACAGGGGCATATAATAGGGAGGGAAACCCTGGCAAATGTAGGTGCAGGTCCCACACACATATGCTCAGGCACACACCATGTGAGGGCCAGACACTCTATTCTGACACATTTGAGTGACAGTGGAAAGGCAGGTACAGGTCACATCCCAGATGAGGCAGAGCTGAACACCGGGCAGCACCACACACTGGGAAGAGGCCAAGGAGGGGCTGGGGGTGGGCTGGGGAGCCGACCAGGCTGCAGGGATGGAGGCAGCGGGAGGCAGGCTGGCAGAGCAGGAGCGAGCTGCTCTTCACAACACAATCGCCGTCTGTTGTTATAGCAACTCAGCCCCCAAATCATGAAACGGATATTACAGCCTCGAGAGGGGGAAGGGGAGGAGGGGGCTGAGGACAGAAGGAGAGGCAGTGTAAGGGACTCAATAAGGGACAGGGCTGAAGCTGATCATTGTGACAGGGCAGGAGAATGAGGGGACCCAAAATAAGGACTAGAAAACCAGGGGGATTGAAGTCAAAAAGGTAGAGACAGGCAGGAATTGGAGGCTCTGGGATAGTGCACTCTTCCAAGAGATTGGAGGCCACCACCAGGCCTGCAGAATACAGTGATGTACAGGTAGGGATTTAGGGGGATTTAGGGTGCTCCTTTTCAACCCCCAGAACAACCCAACAGCTGCTGTAAGGCACCCTACAGTGTGGAAATCTGGGACGTAGCTCCCATTCTCAGCATTGCTATCTGGTACCTCCTGACCTTAGGGACATCTGGGTCAGGCTCTAGATCCTTTAGAAAACTCCCATAGACCACCCTCCTGTCCCAAAGCAGTCTTAGAAATAGCCTTGGCCTTAGTTAGTGGTGGCAAGCACCCCCCCCCCCAAGTTCTCAGTGCTGCCAACACAGAAAGGAAGAGCAAGCTGGGTTAGGAGGCCTCCGGAGCTGAGCAGGATCAATATGCATTTCCTCTGGAAGTCGCTGTCCTTCCGGCTGGCGGCAGCACCAGGCCAGGAGGCTGCATGACCAAAGATGTCAGCCCCCACCCTGAGGCACACCAGCCCCAGCCTCTGGCTGTCCCCACCCCTCCTAGCTCTGCTCCACAGCCAGTACCCTGGGCTGCCCTCTCCCTGCCATGAAGTCCTGTCAGTGTAGGATTGATCCAGGGCCTAAAAGGTTATCTGGAAGCGTCTTGCCTATGGGTTGAAAACTCTAGTTGCACCAGTACCAACAATTCTAGGGTGCACAAGCTCACTAGTCCAAGGCTCCAGTCTCCCAGATTCAGGACTCCTCACACTCTGCCCAAGAGTCTTGTGTTCTGAAGTTTTCTGCTCCTGAGACCCCATCCCCATGATCAGGTCCCAATCCATCCACCCTATGGAATTCTAGACCGCAACAGCGTAGCTAGAAGTACAGCATCAGAGGGTTTTAGGCTGATGATCCAGGTTAATTATTTGGGCCTTTTTATTCCATCTGGAAAATACAAATATTCACAGGAGTCTGTACAACCTTAGGGACGCCAGCCCTGGCCCTCTTCTCAATGCATGCCACCCTCGACCCCCACCACCCCCAGCCCCATCCTCCTGCCCCAGAATCCCTGGCTCCCTTCTCTACTCCAAGTCTTTCCTCCGAGGCAGGAATGAGTCCTTGATAGTCACAGCTGGGAAGAAAGGAAAAAAAAACAGAAGTCATGAGGATTCTCTTGTCAAATGCCCCCCTGCCCAGGCCCTTCCTATAAGCCACCCCAGCCCTCTGTGGGGCGACCCTGGTGGCAGCCTGCAAAGGGAGGACTCACCATTTTATAAGTGGATGTCAAACACTCCATCCTCCACCGTCTGCACCTCCTCCTCGCGGATCTCTGTGGGGAGGGACAGAGAGTTGTCCACTATCCCCACCCTGGGTCCCTGTGACCCAGCAACCACCTCCTAGCACAGAAGGCTCCTGTCCCTTCCTCGTCCTGGAAGCAGGCCCATCCTCCAAAAATCAATTCTCAGAATGACCAAGCGACCCCACTTTCTGAGGTTTATTCTTCGTTTCTTTCTGCTGAAGCTTTCCCCACAGCCACATCTCCGCCGGTGCAGTTTGCTTAAATGTCGATTTTGTGCGTATTACACAGTTTAGAGCCCAGCACATCTGAAGACCCACTGCAAATGGTTTTCTCTTTTCTATTTTTGAGGACTTACGCCAACCCAAATGATTGTGGTCAAATTACCTTAGACCTCAGTTTAACAGACCTCGGGAAAATAGTCATTTGGCAAACCATCACTCAGTGAACTGATCAGAACCAACAGAGACCCCCAAGAGAATCACCCAGAGGTTATGGGGGAAGAGACTTTTATAATGGGCAAGCAAAAAGAGAAATACAAATGGCTGGTGGGATGCCAACCCCCTTACAAAACAGACGCACACTCGGGGTCCTGAAGCCTCTTCAAAATTAGGGTGCACGCCTTTAATCCCAGGACTTGGGAAGCAGAGCCTCCCTCCACCCCATCCGCAGAAAGTTGGAAGTTCTTTGGACACTTTCTGGCAGTGTCACCTATCTGACCCTTCTTTATAGTCCCAGCCGGCATTCTGGGTAAGTTAATAGGCCTTTCTGGAGGCCCGCTTACCTGGGGGCCGAGAGCTGCGCCTGCCTGGGCGAGGCAGGGAAAAGCTGAAGGCCCGATGGTGGGTATGTGTGGGTGAGGGAGAGGGTGCAGAGCCCTCCAGGCTGACACTCTGGGCCCTGCGGCGACATTCCACTGACAGGCGCTCTTTGCATTGCTTGTGGCAGTTCACACCACAAGCTGAGGAAGGGAAGACAGGGAGCCCAGCAAGGGCCATGGGTCAGAAAGCTCGCCATCCCATCCTTCATGTCCGTGCTCCTTCTGTACTCCTGAGAAACCATCCCCCCCCATCAAACTACAAGCCTCCTCCCAAATTGCTTTCTTCATGTTAATTTAATACCGGACTACACCCTCTCAAAAGTTTCTTTTCCTAGGCAGCTTGGCTCACCACAGCCTCTTAAAAGATAACCCCTCATGTCAGTCAGGATGCCTCTCTGGTTACAATGTACTTCACTTCCTGGAAATCGCTGCCATCAAAATAAAAATCCCTACAGCAGTAACTCTCCCCACCACACTCCTACCACACCCCCAAAGCTTGATCCACCAATGAAGCCATTCGTTCCACCATCCATCGGTCTCTTACCTCTACATTTAAGGCCCTGCTTGTAGATGCCCAGGATCTGCAATAAAGAAGGGGGCCATGCTTGGGGGTTAGGGTTTTATAGGTCCGAAGGAGAAGGCCTGAGTTCTATGTGTTCCGCGGGTTGGCTACTGTTCCCGCATGGACCGGGTGGGCCAGCAGAAGGGCGGGGCGTGGGTCGGCAGGCCAGGTCTGGCGGGTCGGATGGAAGCGCTGCGATTCTGGGCAGTGGGGCGCTCACCAGAGCTTTGCAGTGGCGACAGGCAACCGGGCGTAGCGAGTTACTCTCCTGGAAGTTGTGTACGAAGCCCATGCGGCCTCCCAGCACCGAGCTGGAGCGCAGGAAGTAGGAAATCATCTCCTCCCTGCTGATGCAGCCATCCCTGGTGGTGGGCGTGGGGTCACCTCAACTCGGGTCCTTCCCCTGGGCAAGGGCCGGCCTCCCTAATCCCACCGGCAGAGGAAGAGGTCTCCACCCAGCTCATGACTTTGGACCTTCCGTGCAGGGAACAGCTGCTACTAACTAGTGTGGGCTTGGCCAAGTAATTTCCCAAGGGTTTCCTCCTCAGGACAATGGGGGTGTCAGCTAAAGACACTGGGAGCAGTGTGCTATGCTACACCTGCAGGACGCCTGAGAACTGGGGTTCTCAGCTGCGCCAGTGATCCGGGGGTTTCCTCCAGACCCCCACATCCCAAGTGCCCTTTTTCTTCTAGTAACATATTTTAGATGCCAGAATGTGTGTTCTGGGCTTAGATCTCAGTTTAGATCCCAGCTCTAACTGGCCATGGTAGCACATGCCTTTGATGAGAGTTCAAGGCCATCCAGGTCTATACAGTGGGTTCCAGGCTAGCCTGGACTACGTAGAGCAGCTGTCTGAACACTCCCATCCTCAGCAAGAACAAATCCGAGCTCTACCTCTCAGCCCTGTGACCTGGGGCTGACTAATCACCCGGTGCCTGAGTTTCCTTATAGCCATATGGACATAATCCTATTTCCTGTGCTTCCTGGATTGCTGAGGGTCAAAGGAGAAAATGCATATAAAATGTCCAAGCCGCTAGGTGGGTCCTCAGTCACTTCTCTTTTTTCTATTTTTTACATTTTAATTTGAGATACTCTGCCCCTGCTGTTTGTTTGCTTGTTTGGTTTTTGAGACAAGCTCTCCTTATGTAGGCTAGCTGGTCTGAAACTCCTTATGTTCCTAGCCAGGATAGAACTCACAGAGACCTGCCTGCCTCTGCCTCCCACGTGCTGAGATTAAGAGCCTGAGCCATCTTGCCTTGCTACTGTTTTGAGACACAGTCTCCAGTATCTGAGGCTGACCTCAAACTTGCTATTAGTGCCAAGACTGGCTTTGAACACTCCTGATCCTCCTGCCTAAGCCTCTCAGAATTTGGAATTACAGGCATGTGCCCCCACACCCCGCTCCTTGGTCTGTCCCTTTCACAACTGGTCCTTATTCGAAACTTTATAGTCTACGATGTGACACTAGAGAGCCTTCATCTCAATGGGACACCTAGTGATTTATAAGACAAATACTAAAATATAGACTTTATATGACATATGCGACCTGCATGAAAACCACGTTCTCCCAGGATGAGGCACAGACGAGCACATAAAACCATGAAAGGAAGATTTGAGAATCGTTCCATGACCTTGAACGGGGCCTTTCTACACACCATACAAATCCAAAAAAAGCCACCAAAGGAAAGGTTGACATATCAAACACACAAAGCTTTAAAAAAAATTTTTTTTATATGGAAAAAAGACAACATCAGTGACAGACGGGGAGAAAATATTTGCAAACATACTCAACAGCAAGGGGTTAACATCCATTAGTACAGATTCTAAAAATCAATGAGAAGAAGACGCACAAACCCAGCAGGATGACAGACAAAGAATATGAACAATTAACAGAAGAAGTATAAGTGGCCAATAAACATATGAATAGATAGTCCCCGATCGAACTGAAGAAATGCAAATTAACAAGGACACCATTTTCCAACTCAACTGGCAAAACTGCAAGGCTTATTATTATAGCCGCTGCTCTTGGCGAGGAGTCTGAGACACAGGCACTTGGGCACGGCTGATGGGGTGCAAGCTGGCACAACCTCCTCCGAGGCCAGGTTGGCAGTCTCTCCCTCCTAACTCAGAATGTGACCTGCTCTGGATCCAGAGATCCCACTTCTAGGAATTTCTCCTCCAGAAACATTGGCCCAAAGGAGTGGCTACAAAGACTTCCCCAGCAGCAGGGCAGATAAATACAGCGAAGCTCTGGCCAGGTCTACAAGTACATCAGTTGGAGGAGGCACAGGTGAAGGGCGGCCAGCCACACGATGCAGTCCTCTAAAGGATGCCACGGCCCAGTGGCAGAGTGCTTTCCTGAAACATGTAAGCCCTAGTCTCCATACCCAGAACCATAAATAAATAAATAAACAAACAAACAAACAAATACTACACACCTACATGAATCCACATAGAAGATGCTTGTGATATAACAGAAAGCAAACATAAGAACAGGCCTGGGATGCGGTTCAGGGATAAAAGTGTTTGCCTGGTATGCAGAGGCCCTGGGCTCAGTACCCTGCGCAGAACTAAACTAAAAACTGGGCTGTGATGCTCATCCCTGGAATCCCACCATCTTGGTGGCTAAGGCTGGAAGGCCAGCCTGGGCTACATAGTAACCTCCCAGCCAGTGTAGGCTAGAGTGAGGCCCTGTCTCCAAAAGAAATGAAGTAAATAAAGAATAATAATAGAACTGACCAACAGGTGTTTTTGTTTTGTTTTGTGTTTTGCAAGAGATAGGAATCTATCTCCACGCTCAGCCTGGTACCTGCCACTGATCCCCAGCCGAGGTAAATGGCCTCCTCTCTCCTTACAAGCCCAATACTGGCGTCTGCTGGCCAATCAGTGGTCCGAGTTTACATAAGGTTGAATCTTAGGGCAGAGGCTCCCTGAAGCTACAGCCTCCAGGTTTATCCCACTGAATAAGCCCAAAAAGGTAAAAAAAATAAATAAAAAGCCAGGCGTGGTGGAGCACGCCTTTAATCCCAGGACTTGGGAGGCAGAGGCAGGCGGATTTCTGAGTTCAAGGCCAGCCTGGTCTACTGAGTGAGTTCCGGAGGACAGCCAGGGCTACACAGAGAAACCCTGTCTTGAAAAACAAACAAACAAACAAAAACAAAAAAAAATAAATAAAATAAAAAACCACCCACCGGTCCAAGAAGGAAACTTCTGCTACAGTCTAGCAGAAGCCACAAAGCCACCAGCAGGAACAGATCCACCCATGCGTGAATCCTGTTTGTCAACAAAACTCACTTCAGACCAAATCTACATCCATTTTACATGGATGCCAAAAAGGATGGAGGCAGCCAGGCATGGTGGCCTACGCCTGTGATCCCTGCGCTAGGAAAAACGAGGGAAGAGCGCTTTGAGTTTGAGGCCAGCCTGAGGTATATTCTGAGTTCACCTAGCCTGGGCTACGTAATGAGGAAAGGAACATACTTATGCTTACTTTTCCGGTGGGGGTCAGGGGAGGGTGCTGAGACAGGCTATCTATGTAGAACAGGCTATCCTCCAAGTCTACCTGCCTCTGCCCCGCCCCCCACCAGTGTTGGCAAAGATTACTGCACCCCTGCCCTGCTTTTATTTTTCTTTCTTTTTTTAATCTTCGCTTACTTTAAACACTTTGTTCATTTATTTTATTACCTGGATCTTGTTCTTACATAAATTTTTGTAATAATAATAAACTTTTTTTTTTCCAGATCAAGCCCATGTAGCCCAGGCTACCTTTAAGTCTGCTATGGAATTGAAAGTGACCTGGAGCTTCCGGTCCTTTCTACCTCCCCGGTGCCGGGATGGCAGGAGCATGTCCACCTGCGCATTAGTCAGGGTTAGGAATAAAACCCAGGGCTTCAAGCATGCTTGGCAGATGCTCTGCCAACTGAGACACAGCCCCAGTCCCCAAACCACATAGTTTGGAAATACAGGTCACATTTAAAAGTAAATCAACCTGGGATGGACGGTAAATTTTGCCTGGGTTTTTGTCATCTCAGCAAAATATGGGGCATAGACATGGTTACAGAGGGCACATTCAACCTGCTTCAGAGATCCAGATGTTTTCCAGCCTGTCTGTGTGTGAGCTGTGGATAAGCAACTGGGTGCTGCTAATCACGGCCTTTATCTGTTCATTAAAGCCAGCTACCCAGAGGCTCGACTTGCCCACACTCTTGGCAGCTATGGGCTCTACAAATAAAAGTGTTCCCTTTGCCAGGCTCAGGTGGGGCTCCCCCATCTGTCCAAACTACCAAAGTGACACTATCCCTCTAGGACTGGCAGCTCCCCTCCACCCCAACACATCACAGCCACATGGGCAGCTTCCCAAGCAAGGCCTCGCTCTCTGCACACACAGAGCCCAAGGGGAAGTAGATTGATGTCTTCCCTCCACCCCAACCCCCGGGCCCTTGTCCTCCTCACTGGTTCTGGTCCAGGTCCCCAAAGGCGCTGAGATAAGGGAAGTTGCCCCGGATGATCTGAAACTCCTCCTGGGAGATGTGACCGTCCCCATCCACGTCAAAGTTCCGGAACACGGACTACAGAGGAACACAGGAGTCCAGGAGAGGGGAGAGTTAAAAGGAACCTCCGAGCCCAGTCTATATTATAAAGAGTATCAGAGATGTCTCCCATGCTCCTTTTTGGTCCTGTCTCCCCAGCCCATAATGCAGCTAGCTTGCCTGGGGTGGTGCCTGCTGGGGATGATTAGCACTGGCATTAACAGTGGCTCCCAGGGCAAGGCTCTGGGAAACCAGCATCACACACCCCTATTTCCAGCAGATTCCCTCGGCCTCCAAGCTTCTCACCTCCACCATCTTCTCAATGTGCTCCACCACCAAGGCTTGATCCAGCTTAGGCTTGGCAACTGAGGTCCACTCTTCCAACACAGGGGGCCGGGGAGGCGGGGTGCAGCTGGTGGGGCTGGTTGGCTGTGGAAGAGGTTTAGGTCTGAGCCAGGGCCAGAGCAGGAATGAATCTAAGGCTCTCAAATGGAAAGAGAGTCTGCCCAAAGCCAACCCCACCCCCAGCATTCCACTGTCAGGCAAGTGTAGTGGGTGGGGCTTTGTCTTTGCATCCTAGGATCCTAAAGTGCAGTGACCAGGGATGGATGACGGGAAGGGGCTCCCTTTTTTTTTTTTTTTTGGTTTTTTGTGTGTGTGTTTTTTACGAGACAGGGTTTCTCTGTGTAGTCCTGGCTGTCCTGGAACTCACTTTGTAGACCAGACTGGCCTGGAACTCAGAAATCCGCCTGCCTCTGCCTCCCGAGTGCTGGGATTAAAGGCGTGCGCCACCACGCCCGACGGGAAGGGGCTCCCTTACCGACGACTTGGAGCGTGGTTCTCGCTGCAGGGAAAGCTGGTACAACTCATCCTCCGTCTGATACTGATCCAGGGACACCTGCGCGACACATAGGTCTGCTCACACCCTCTGATCCCCGCTCCTCTCTCACACAGAAGTCACAGACTCAGGGCCACAGGACTACCAGTCTGCCCAGAGCCTGATGTGAAAGCTAGAATCAGGACAAAGGCCAGCTAGAAAACACCTGCAACCACTTCCGTGCCAGCCGCCCACAGAGCCAACTTTAAACACAACTCATTGCCAAAATATCAGCCAAAACGCAGCATCAGAACCTGGCCTAAAGACCTCCATGAGTTCAAGGTTAGCCTAGGCTCCCTAGTAGGTCTGAGCCACCGGGCTACCAAGTGAGATACTGTCTCAAAATCAAAACGAGTAAATACTAAAAAAGTCTCACTCAGGGCTGGAAAGGTGGCTCAGCAGTTAAAAGCATTGACTGCTCTTCCAGAGGCCCTGAGTTCAATTCCCAGCAACCACATGGTGGCTCACAACCATCTGTTAGGATCTGATGCCTTTTTCTGGTGTATCTGAAGACAGCTACAGTGTACTCATATAAATGAAATAAATAAATCTTTTAAAAACAAGAAAGAAAGAAATCACCCATGGCACCTACAAATCCAAAGGTTAGTCCTGCCTTTCAAATATAATCCACTGCCAGGAGCAAGGACCCAGGCCCAGCCTCAGACCAAGCCTATGAACCACGTTAACAGCCTCCTGAGATCAGACCCTAAGCCCATGTCTCAGCCCAACCTTGAAATCACATCAGAGTCCAGAGCAAGCCCCAAACAGAGCCCAAGGGAAACCTCAGAACCCAGCAAGCACACAGCCACAGCAGATACAAATGCAGCCGTGCTGCCCAGCCCAGCCCCTCACCGTAAGCAGGCTCAGCAAGTCGGGGTTGGCTTGTACGGGTGGGCGAAGGCTGGTCACCATGGCCAACTCCTCCAGAATGCAGAAAAGCTGCCTCATCTTGGCTCCATTGAGCCGGGTCCGACCTGGGTCCAGCCAGTCAGGCAGAGCCAGCTGCAGAGCCACTAGATCCTTGAGGTGCACTCCCAGGATGGGAAAGCGGAAGCCCACGCAGGCCGCCAGCCTGCGCCTGTAGTTGCTGTAGTTGCCGGTAGCTGTCACTAGTTCTGTCAGACCTTCCCAGAGCTGGGGTAAGAGGGGGGGAAAGGCAGAGTGTTACTCACCTACACCACTCAACCATCCTCCCACTTCAGCCCTGGAACTGTGGGAAGGGATGGGGGACAAGGCCAAAGATAGGCAAGAAGGTCAAATCCTCCCTATCAGCTCCCGACACTGCTCTCTCAAACTCCAGGGGTCAAAGCTCACAGGTCGTGAGTCCAAGAAAACAACCAAGACCAGCTACCATGCATACATATACGCACTAGGAATGAACACAGGTTATCAACATGTAAACACCAGCCTACTGATCAAGAAGGATGTTATTAGGCAGGGTGTTTGGTGATGGCAAACACTGGGAAAAAAGCTTAAGCTGAGCCTGGTCACATAAGCCCAAAATCCCAGCAGTGGGGAGGCAGACGCAGGAGGATAACTATAAGTTCAAAACCCGCCCCATCTTCATAGTGAGTACCGAGCTAGCCAAGATTTTACACAGCAAAACCTTGTCTCAAAAAGTGGTTGGGCAGCCAGGCGTGGTAGCATACACCTTTAATCCCAGCACTCGGGAGGCAGAGGTAGGTGGATTTCTGATGGGAGGAGGCCAGCCTGGCCTACAAAGTGAGTTCCAGGACAGCCAGGGCTACACAGTGATACCCGAATCTAAAAGAGAGAGAAAAATAAAGAAAAAGAGAGAGAGGAAGAAGGGAGAGAGGAATGGAGGGAAGGAAGGAAGGGGGGAGGGAGGAATGAAGGGAGGAAGCTAGCAAAATGACCGAGTGGGTAAAGCCTTGCTATCAAGCTTGAAGACCTAGTTCAGCCTCCAGGGTCCTCATCACAAAAGGAAAAAAACAGACTCTTGCACGTTGTCCTCTGAGCTCCACACAAGAACTGTGGTATGGGCACATGTACACACCCATTATGGGCACATATACACACACTAAATAAGTTAATTTATAAACAAGAAAACCTTCCAATGTTCCACAATACAGCAAATACTAAATTAGGACAGACTTACAATAACACTCAACAACAACAAAAAAGATCACCACACGACAGGATGGGAAGCTCCTCCCATCACGTGGAGTGGGAAGCTCCTCCCATCATTCATGCTCCTCCCACCCACACTGAATGAGACCATCTGAGACAGAAAATCCTGCGTGTATCTACTCGGAGGACGGCGGAAATGGAGAACAAAAAGCCCCCCGAGTTTTGTTCTGGGGTACACACACAATAAAGCTAGGGAGAAAAGGAGAGTTCGCATCCCGGAGGTTTTGACCCTGAGCCCTGCTGCTTGGGCAGAGGTCACGAATCATCCTTTAAGACTCAGCAGCTGGGCATGGTGGCGCATGCCTTTAATCCCAGCACTCGGGAGGCAGAGGCAGGCGGATTTCTGAGTTCGAGGCCAGCCTGGTCTACAAAGTGAGTTCCAGGACAGCCAGGGCTGCACAGAGAAACCCTGTCTCGAAAAACCAAAAAAAAAAAAAAAAAGACTCAGCAATGTTTTTTAAACTTCTGGATTTGAAAAGGGTAAGATGGAGTTCAGAGGAAGACAGTAAATGTCACGCTTCGGTCTCTTGCATGCACCTGTGAACAACATACATTATACAAACACACATACAATAAAATAAAAAGAAGAAATTAGTCTTGGGACCAAGCAGGCCTGGGAGCCACCACGGACACTTGCATTGTACAGCTAGAGACCTTGCTCCTCACTTCACGTCTCAGTTTCCTTAACTGTGAGGCAAGAACAGTCAAGCCTAGACCTCAGCACTGCACTGGGAAGTCCGCAGCTGTGAAGCACAGGCCCCTCCCGAAGCCAGTCACCTTGATGGTGTCAGGGCTGACGTGGCTGTGGGTCTCCTTGAGGCGTGAGATGGAGCTGTGGCTCAGGCCTCCCACGACGGCCATCAGCGTGTTGAAGTTCTGCAGCTGCAGTAGCTTCTGGAAGGCAAATAGAGAGGGGGAGGCAACACGTCACCCAGCAGCCCTTAGGAGAGACGGGGCGGGGCTTGATAGACATGCGGACGCTGGGCACACGGAAAAGGTGGGCACCTCTGCCACATGCACGAAGTGCGTGATGACCAGCGCCCGCTGCGTGGCTGTGGGCTTGCTGAGGATCATGAGTTGGACCCACTGAGAGACACTGTTGAAGAGGGAGATGAATCGCTCCAGGACCGGGTTGTCTACGGTGCAGCCATGAGTCACAAAGCTGTGGTAGTCTTGGAACTGGGGACAAGTGGGGTTGGCCTGAGCACCCTGTTGGCCTCTCCCATCACTGTCCGCCTTGCTCACCCTCCCTCTGTCATTTGATGAAACCATCCCTGGGAGCCAACCCCCCCACCCAGTCTTAGCCCTTCCTGGAATCCCCTTCCCCTTCTCAGCCCACACTGCACCCCGACCACAAGCCTTCAGGCCACACCAGGATCTTGCAGAAGGAACGATACTCCAGGTAGGTAAGATGTTCTGCCAGCTCCATAGGCTCCAAGTGATCAAACAACAGGGACATCTTGCGCTTTTTCTGTTCCACAGGGTTCCGCTGGGTCACCTGCCGCTTCCATTTGTAGGTAGGGCTGGGGGAGCAGGGGTAGTGAGCCCTGTGCTGGAGATGTCCCCTGCTTCCTGTGACCCCACTCTCACTCAGACATGCCACTCAAACTGACTTGAGACCCAAACAGCAGGAGCCAATATCCTAAGCAGTAACATCCCCGGGTCCCAGCAACTCCCTCAAGTGTCCCCTTCACCACGAGCTCAACACACACTGATGGACAACGTACTCTGTGCCAGGCGCTGTGCTAGGCGCTGGGGTACAGAGATGAGCAAGACACGGTGCCTGCCCTCGAGGAGCTCACAATCTAATGGGGGAGACAGACACAGAAACACACTGTCACCAAACAGGAGTCTGCCCAGAGCATCTGGGGGCGGGGGAGGGGTAAGGCAAGAATGGCAAATTCTGCTCTGCAAGAGGGGAGCACCCTCGCTGAGCAGGGACTTCACACTTGTGCTGAGTCTGGTGAGAATGGAGGAGACATGGCAACAAGAGGGAGCACCATGGAGAGGAAGGATGCAGGACAGACAATGGCGAGCAGACCCCAGGAGCCGCAGTATGAAGTGTGCGGGAGACAGGGCAGGAATGTCAGGCTGGCCTGGCATCACAAAGGGCCCTAATAGCTGGACGAGTGTTCTGAAGGAGCCAGGGGGCCATGGGAGGTTTTAAAGCAAGAGAGTGACATGACCCTCACTCATTCAATTGAACAGACATTTATTAAGCACATATGGTGTAGCATGCGTAGTGCCCCTCAAGCTCCGCCCCCACGCACACACTCTCGATGTCGATGAGGCTGCTGTGCCTGCGGTTCCCTTCTTGGTCTAACAGAGCCTTCAGCTCCTTGATTTGTTCAGCCAGCTCTGGGTTCAAGTCAAACTCTGCTGGAAAGGCTGAGATCCAGTACCTGGTGGAGAGGCAGGCACAGTAAAAGTCCTCTAAGGTGACCTTTCCTTCACCCACCATCCCCAAGCGGACAGGGGAAAAAACTACATACAGGATGGTGCTCACCCGCAGAGGGAAAGCATCCCAGGATGCAGTGTGCTGTGGTGAAATGCAGCCATTCCCACCCCACCCCTTCATCCCAGACCTCTGCTTCTCCATCCACAACCCCAGCAGAAACAACAGCAAGCAGGACACACCGAGGCCAGCAGCACACATGGACAGTGTTCCCCGGTAAACCCACGTGGTAGGTCCCCTCAATGCTGTCTGTCCACTCCTACAGCCTACATGAAGCTTCGAAAGGGTAGCAAGAGGAGGAGCCAGGGCCCAGACTCACCTGACCAAGTGACACGTTTTCATCTGTAGAGAACTGGAGTTGTCCTTCCGGGATTGCTGATAGGTAATGGAGGGTTAAGGGCAACAGACTGGAACCTGTGGTTAGGAAGAGGGGCGGAAGCGCACCCAAGGGAAGGGACCTGGGCTCTGATGCATGGGATGCTTTGAACCCAGGAGAATGCATGGGGAGAGGGGGAACGGATATATCAACTCTGGGGGCAGGCAGTATTGATGGAGGCAGAGGGTTGGATTTCACCATAGATGGAGAGGAGGCCCTGGGGCAGAGCAGGGGCTGATCCAAGATGTTAGGGGAGAATGAGGCCAAGGCCTAGATAACAGAAGAGCCCAAGTCCTCAGTTAGGAACAGGGCAAAGCCTAGGTCCTAGAGGAAGACTGGTCAGTGTCTGAATTGTGTGCTATAGGTAGGGTCTGCACTCTAGGTTCGAAGGTCTTGAGCAAGCCAAGCAGAATGGACTCGTGGATAATAGAGCCTGAGCCATGTCCCATCAAGGATATACCTGGAGCAGTTTCGAAGCCAGCTGAGAGGAAGGTATGTACCAGGGGTGCATCATGAGAAACATGCGCACTAGTTGTGGATCTCGCACTTTTCCGGAGTCATCTGCTCCAAAAGGCCAAAAGAAGCCAGCTGACCCTTGGTCTGGAGGCGCAGATGCCTAAGCCTAGTCTGCAGTCTGGTGACAGGTCCCTGGGTCTGCACTCCGGACCTCACCCACCTACTGCATTTCCCAACACTCCAAAGCCAGGAGTGAAAATTGAGAAATAAGTCTGGGTGGATGAGGGGTACCACAGGATCCAGAGGCTGGAGGAGGAGAGCTTGGACCAAGCCCGTCGTCCGGAGGGGAACCAGCTGGAGCGGAAGGAGCCTGGGTTCCCCGGGGTCAAGAATCCAGAGGTCATTTCCTGAGTGTTGGGGGAAGGGGCACCCCTTTCACCCGATAAACCAACCCCCATCTGCCGGAAACAGTTCCCAGGCTAGAGATAGAGAGTTCCTCCGGATCCCCCAGGGAGACAGATAATGCCCCTCCCAGGTCAGTGTTGGGACCCCGGGGCCCCTTCCTTGACTCTGGACAAGGGGTACATTGGGGCACTTCTCTGCAAAATCAAGGAGCTTTTCTTAAGAAGACTTCAAAATAGGAGCCTGGGTAGGTTCTGGCCTGGAGTCTGGTTCAGGGTCCAGCTGGGTGTGACCCCTCGTGCTGCATGCAACTCACCAAAGGCTTCGATGCAACCACGGAGCAGCTCCTCCACGGTGCAGCCCTTGTCCAGGTCCAGAGTGCTCGCCATGGCTGCCGGTGCCAGTAGGCTAGACCCAAGCTACACTCTCAGAGCCTCCCACGGTGCTCAATTCGGACCCCTGTCCTGGGAGAAGTGGGAGTCAGCAGAGGCGCGGGAGGTGGGGGGAGCGGCTTGGCGCGCAGGAACGGGGCGGAGTGGGCACGCCCCCTGCTGGGCAGGGGCGGAGTTGCCTGCCGTTGCCCCTCTAGGGTTAAACGGTCCTGCCCCGGGATGGTGCAACTCGCTAGTTGGGAAATGGACTAGCTGAGAGGCTTCCGGCCCACCCGCGGAGTCGCGGGAGGTTAGAAGGGTTCTACGAGAATAAGGGACGAGCCAGGACCCCAGGGGTTAGTTAGTGCCCCAAGCCTCCTGGCGGGCCCTCCTCTCCTTGCATTTGCTCCCCACAGGCACCTGCAACACCCCACAGCTTGACTCTGCACTCCTCCCGCTTCCCCTCCCTTCACAGCCTCCCTTCCCCCGCAGGGTTATTTTGGGAACCCAGTGCCTGAGGGGACCTCGGAGGAATTTCTCCCTGGGATGGAAGGAGGGAGGAGGGAACCCAGGAGTCCTGCCTACATCAGCCCCCCCTCCTGGGCTCCCCGAGTGGGAGGCGGGGCCGTAGCATCCCCCAGGGGCCTGCCCTTGGGGAGGAGGGCTAGAGAGAACATTCCTGGGGCGGGGGTTGGGGGTAACCCACTGCGGTTGGGAGATGTCAGTGGGAAGCCAAAGCCTGGGAACCGCGGACTCCCAACCCACAAGTACTAAGGTCCCAGGAGTCCGGTCCTAGCCCTTCCAGGATTGCCATATATCTTCCCAACCTGGGCTCCCGCCTTCCCACCCACCCTGCTGCATAGTTAAATTGTGCGTGAGAGCACCGAGTAGGGAGCCCAGAAGGGGCCGCTAGCGCCATGGCCTGCATGACACCATTAATAATCCTGGTCATCAGTGGGGACTATAAAAGCACCCATGCAGGAACAAACACCTATTCTCTAGACTAGGTATTTGCCGAAGGCCAATGACCTACATTAAGTGCAAGAAGACCCTTTTCACACACACCAGGGTCATAGCCACCTCCCGTCCTAATCACACACAATGGCACCCACATCCCATGCACACCTGCAATGAAACTCCTCAGCCACACGTACCCAAGTCCTTTACTTCAAAATGCAAACCTGAGTGCAATTCACCTCCCAGATCTTCTGTTCACTTGAACCAGCTCAGCCTCTGATCTCTCGATCACAGTAGCTCTGACATCTGAACACGTGTGCACACACGCAAAGACAGTGCATCTCCACGCATGTACACTCCCACACGCATCCACATAGCCCCTGGTTGCGCACACACCCATTCTGCCGCCCCTCCCCCCTCAACCAGGCTCCAGGGCACGCAGCCCCAAAGCCTGGGGTTCTTTACATTCCTGGACCTCGCCAAAACCTTTCCCCAAGGAAAGGGACCTCGCCCTTACACAGACGCCCCTACATTAAGGAATCCTCCCGAGGACTTCTCAGAGTCGTTCCCTCCTGACTGTTGCTTCCTTGCTGGGTGACCTTGAGAATCATTTAGTCTCTCTGAACCTCAATTTTCCCATCTGTCAAATGGGGACTTGCAGGGAAGAGCCTGGTAGATACGTTTCAGGCGAGCACCGGAATACCTCGAACGCCCCCCACCTGCGGGTGGCTCTAAGTGCCTTATCCCCTCCGCAAGCTCTGTCCCACCCAGGACCGCAGATTCCCCACCCACCCGCAGTCCCCGCCAGCCTGCGCCTAGGAGATCCCTAGGGGCCGCACCCTCTGTGTCCCACGCCCCACCCGCGCGCGTACTCGCTCACTCACTCTTGGGACCCGCAGCGCGGACCCCGAACCCTGCCCGGCCCGCGCCACCTCCGTGCGCTCCCGCCCGCCGGCCTCGCTGCGGCTGCAGCTCCCGCCCGCTCTCCGCGCCGCGGCCCAGCGCCCTGCCGCCCCGCCCCGCCCCCTCCCCGCCCCTGCACCCCGCGCCGCGCCTCCTCCACGGGGGACTCCCCCTCTCGCCCCGCGCGCGCCGGGCCCTGAAAGCAGATTAACCCCTCCCCTGCCGCCCCAGAGAGCTTAACCGCGGGCGGGGGGCTGCGCCACGGTTGGCGTGGGGACCGCGTGCAGCAGCCCTCCCCCACCGCGACACCCCCGGGCTCTGCGCCCCGCCTGGGTGTCGCACGGAGGAAGCCGGGAGGGGCAGGAAGCGGACTGCGGTGGGGAAGGGGCGCCCCGCCCAGCCCCCCGGTCCGGGTTCCTGTTTTCGAGACAAACCGTTCCCACGGGGTTCACCCTGCCCGGGCCCGGGCGTCTTCCTGCGGGCGGCGGAGGCCCGGGCGTGGTGGAGGTCGCGGGCGTGGGGCTGCGGGTCCTTGCGATGGCCTGGGGGAGGGGCTGGGACAGAATGCGAGCTGGTTTTGGTCCAGTGGAGCCTCAAAAAGCGAGGAATGAATGAACGAACACGCGGCTCCCTGAGAACCCAGGTTCGTTGTCTAGAGATGGGGCGAGGGACACCCCACTGGGCAAGAGAGAAAGAGGCGTCTATAAATTGGGTAGGTGCTTTGCAGTTTCGGAACTGGAAGCCTTGGATGCATGGGCCGAGACGAGGAACTTGGGAGGGGCAGCCACAAGCAGTTATGTCCCTCACACGTTAGCCTAGGGATAGGTAACAGTTTCCGGCCGTTTAGACTCACTATGAAACCCAGGGCCGCAAAACCCCTTCCGAGGATTGCCCCTCCTTGCCTTGGGCGAGGGAAGCAGTCCTCTGCACTTCAATCTTGGTTTATGTGAGGCTCAGAAGAGGCCCCTTATAGACCTCAGTTTCTCCAGAACCGGGAATATACCACTGTTCTCACCTAAACGGTCTGCGAATGCCCTAAGCCCTAACACTCCCCTGGTTTTGAATTTATTTTAGCCACCTGCTAAGAGACCCTAAAACGCCGCAGTGGGGCGGGGCTAGGGGCGGAGCCAAGAAGGCGCCAAGCCTCCTCTAGACCCTCCCCAGACAGCGGGGAAGCTCCGTAGTCCGGGAGGATTCGGCCGGAGTACCGACTCCCTAACCCGGTGGGCCCCACCCAGACAGACGCCCCGCCCCCGACCAACTAAGCTGGCCGCTGACCTAGTATGGACACAGCGCTGGGAAGAGAGGCGTGGAGGGCGACACCGGAAAAGGGACTGAGTCCCAGACACCGCCTATGGGCCGCCCCTCTCTCCCCACAGAGGATGCACCTGCCGCGGTGTGTGTGTGGGGGGGGGGGGGGGTGGCAGTAAGGAGATGATTGCGCAGCAGCTGTTAAGCTCTCCAAGAGCTAAAAATATTTTGCAACAGAGAAGAGTAAGGAAGCGCAGGAAGAGTCGATTTATTGGGGAGTGGGTGCACTTGGTTAGACCCCATCCATACATAAAAGGAGTAGGGAGCTGAGGGAAATGAAGAGGGCAAGGTCTTCACGACACCAGGCATCAGGACCTAGAGACTGGGGAAAGTGGGTTGCAAAGGGGGTAGGGTAGAGATGTAATTCCAGAGGCCCACCTCCTGGAGTGGGCCTGATCCCCAGGAATTGCAAACAGACTCAAGGGCAGGTATGGGGTCTGGTGTGGAAGCTCAGATCTTCTCATCTGGGGCTGGCAGGCGCTGGCGAGAAGGCTCAACACCCCAGATCTCCCGGGCATACTGGGCAATGGTGCGGTCACTGGAAAACTTGCCAGAGGTGGCTATGTTCCTGATCACCATCCGTGTCCACTCCCTTGGGTTCTGTAGACAGCAAGAAAAGCTCTAGGTTCATTCTGCCAGCAGGCTGGCCCCGCTCTCCCTCATCCCGGCCAGAGTCAAAGCCCTGCCAGCCCCTGGCTGATGGACCCCTCACCTTGTACAACTCACTGACTTTGTCCTGGCATTTAATGTATTCCTCATAATCTGCAAAGACTTTAAACCTAGAGGAGAAAGGAGAGAGCAGAGGTCTGTGAGGTCAAAGGCCAGGCCCTTGGCGCAGGCGCAGCAGACAGCAGGAGCCTTCTGGCCCACCCAAGCCCTGTTCCTCCACGCAGCCTCGCCAGCAGCTCACCGGTCATGGTGCATGAGCATATTGACAATGTCCTTGAACAGGTCAGGCTGCTTGGGGGAGAAGAAGCCGCTGCTTAGCTGTTCAATGATCTGCCGAAGCTCAGGAATTCGGTCGTAATACTCCTGGGCATTGTACCTGCCAGAGCGTACCTGTAATCAGCTCCCCGCAAAGGGGTCCCCAGCTTCCCAGAGAAAAGCTGGGAAGACCTGGGCCTCCCCAGCTCCAATGCACTGTAGCTCTCCCAACCACTTCATAGATAGAAACACTCAGGCCCAGAGAAGACAAAAGACGAATCTGGGGCAGGAGAGATGGCTCAGTGCACCCATGCACACACAAACATACACACCCCTAATTTCAAAAAAAAGGAAACACAAAGACAAGACTTGGTTTTCAAGACTACGAGCAAGGACTCATCTTCCAAGTGCTTGGAAGTCAAGCAGAGTGCTTGCCTGGTGTGTAAAGGGCCCGGCTTCCATCCCCAGCTCCACCACAAAACAAAACCAAACCTTCCATGAATGTCTTTGTCCATTGTCCCAAACCCATCTCTAACAGGCACATCCTTGGATGTGGCCTCTAAGTTCGCACAATCAGACCAAGCTCATTACAGGCTGGTACCAGCTTTCCCTCACTTTCGAGGTAACGTCCACTCACCCCCTATCTTAAACCCATCACAAAGATGACCTACCCTCACTCCCTGACTCTCTGTCCCCTGGTCAACAATAGTTGCTCTCTTTCCGCAGTGATCCGCAGGTCCTTGTATTGCTCTGCTTTGTGACTCTCTTTGCCTGTGCACAGCCTCCACCTGGCTCGCTACCCTGTCCTCTGCAGTCATACTGTTTTCAAGTCTGGAGTCTGGTCGTGAACATCCCAGATCTCACTCAATGCACCTTTGGGCCCAGAAAACAAAATCTGATATTTCTTTTATTGATTTGTTTGTGTGTGTGTTTTCCTTTCTTTTTTCCTGAGGCAGGGTCTTACTACATAGCCCTGTCTGGCCTAGAACGCTCCATATAGTTCAGGATAGCTTCAGACTCACAGAGATTTGCCTGCCTCTGCCTCCAGAGTCAAAGTTGTGCGCCACTGTGCCCCATTCAAAGTCTGAAATTTCTAGGAAAAAAAAAAAACCAAACCCTTTCAGCAGTAAATGCCAGCTCTCTGAAGCTGTTGGTGGAAGTGTAAACTGGTACCAGCCTCCCAGAAGCATTTGAAACTCTGTGCCAGAGACTTAGGAAGTCTGACGTCTGTCTCTGTGTGGGGGTGTGAGCGTGCCTCACCAGGAAGGACAAGCTCCAGGGCCTTCACCACCTTTCTCTCTTGTTTCTGAGACAGGGTCTCTGACACGGTGTAAATCAGGTTAGCCAGCCTGCCAGCTTCCGAGCCTCCAGTCTCCCATCTGTGCCTCCCATTTTCTACAGGCTTGCTGGGATTACACACGCTTGTGTTATGCTTCTACATGAACTCACACCATCAGACTTGTCCACGAGCACTCTGCTCTACTGAGCCATATGCCTGGCCCAAGAACGTTTTGATTCTAGTATTTATTCTAAACTCACCCCACCCCCATCATAAAAACCACATCGGCACTCAGGAGGCAGAGGCAGGCAAATCTTTGAGTTCAAGTCCAGCCTGGTCTACAGAGTGAGTTCCAGGACATCCAGGGCTACACAGAGAAACCCTGTCTCGAAAAACCAAAAGATCAAAAAAAAGACCAGTGTGTTTTGCACACTACATAAAGCAGTGGACTGGGCAGTAGCCTAATATCCTTTGGGTTTTTCTTTTTGAGATAGAGTTTCATTGTATAGGCCTGGATGTTCTGGAACTTGCTGAATAGACCAGGCTGACCTTGAACTCAACAGCGACAATCCTGCCTCTGCCTCCCAAGTACTAGAACTAAAGGCATGAGCTACAACCACCTGGCTTCCCTAATAATTCTCAATGGAATAATCCAACAACTGGGCGTTGATTGGAAAGTTTGCTCCCTGCAGTAACATTTTCAACAGTTCAATTTTAACGCCCTGGGGTTTAGAATTGGTTATACTATAACTTGGCTGAGGAGCTGGAGAGATGCCTCAGCCACAAAAAGTTGGTCTTTCAAGAGACCAGGGTTCAATTCCCAGCACCCACATGGCAGTTCACCACTATTTGTAACTCCTGCCCTAGGGGATCCAACACCCTCTTTTGGCCCCATGGCATAGGGCACAGACAAATGCAGGTAGAACACAGATACATATAAGTTTAAAAACATTTTTAAAAATATATAGCTTAGCCGGGCGTGGTGGCGCACACCTTTAATCCCAGCACTCGGGAGGCAGAGGCAGGTGGATATCTGAGTTCGAGGCCAGCCTGGTCTACAAAGTGAGTTCCAGGACAGCCAGGGCTATACAGAGAAACCCTGTCTCGAAAAACCAAAAAAAAAAAAAAAATATATATATATATATATATATATATATATATATAGCTTAAAAAATTTAAAATATATATATATATAGCTTGGGGCTGGAGAGATGGCTCAGCAGTTAAGAGCATTAACTGCTCTTCCAGAGGTGAGTTCAATTCCCAGCAACCACATGGTGGCTCACAACCATCTGTAATGGGATCTGATGAATTCTTCTGGTGTCTCTGAAGATAGCTACAGTGTACTCATCATATATATAAAAAATAAATAAGGGCTGGTGAGATGGCTCAGTGGGTAAGAGCACCCGACTGCTCTTCCAAAGGTCCAGAGTTCAAATCCCAGCAACCACATGGTGGCTCACAACCATCTAATGAGATCTGGCACCCTCTTCTGGTGTGTCTGAAGACAGCTACAGTGTACTTACATATAATAAATAAATAAATAAATAAATAAATAAATAAATCTTTTAAAAATAAATAAATAAATCTTAATAAATAAATAAATAAATAAAATCTTAAAAATACATATATATATATATATATATATATATATATATATATATAGCTTGACTGTAGCATGGAGCACTATATAAACATTTACAAATATGGGGGCCTCTGTGTGTGTGTGTGTGTGTGTGTGTGTGTGTGTGATCCCAGCACACAGGGGTAGAAGCCAGAGGGGAGGAGGCCAGGGCTATCCAGGGCTATGTGACGCATGTGAGATTACAGATTACAGATGCCAGGTTAGGGGGGGGGTGGTTTTCCTTTTGGTTTTGGTTTTGGTTTTGGAGACAGTGTGGCCCTGGTTATCTTGGAACTAGCTCTGTAGACCAGGCTGGCCTCAAACTCACAGAAAGGAACCTGCCTTTGCCTCCGAGTGCTGGGATTAAAGGCCTGCCCCACCACACCGCCTCATACCGATCATTTTCTTTGATGTGTTGTATCTCTCATTTTTGTTTGTGATATATGTGTGTGTGTGTGTGTGTGTATGCATGTGAACCCGTAGGTGGACAATAGGTGTCTTTAATTTCCTGGGGCGTGGTCTCTCACTGAACTCTGAGTTAGCTAATTCAGCTATTCTAGGGTTTCCCTGCCTGGCTTTTATGTGGATGCGAAGATCCAATCTTTGGTCCTCATAGCAAACACTCTCTACCGAGCCCCTGCCCCAGCCTTGCACTTTTCCTGTTAATGACCATGGGTGTGTGTGTGTGTGTGTGTGTGTGTGTGTGTAGGCTAGGCTGACTGGTCTCTTTGCTCTGTCATCCCAAAGCTGGGACCACTTTTCATGTAATTTAAGAGGCACCCATGTATTATCCTTATTTAAATTTTTCACAGTGGGAGACTAGAGAGATGGCTTAATGGTTAATAGTATTTGCTATTTCAGAGGACCTGAGCTCTGTCCTAACATCCACAGCAAGCAGCTCAAAACCATCTGTAACGCCGGCCTCAGGGGAGTCTACATCTTCTGGCTTCTGTACACTTGTGGCATTCACTCACATAGGCCCCCAACATAAACAAAAATAAAAATAACAAAAGTAAATATTTTTTTAAAAATAAAAATCACATTTGGACTGGCAAGATGGCCCAGTGGTTAAGAGTACTTGATGTTCTTGCAGAGGAGCCAGGTTCCCAATGTCATCTCACAATCACCGGTACGTAGAGATTCCTCTAACCTCCACAGACACCAGACATGTATGTGGTACACAGACATAGTGAAATAAATACATATAAAATAAAATAAGTAAATCTAAAATAGGAAGTAAACCGAAAATATGGTCTACAGAGTAAGTTCCAGGACAGCCAGGGCTACACAGAGAAACCCTGTCTTGAAAAACAAACAAGCCGGGCGTGGTGGCGCACGCCTTTAATCCCAGCACTCGGGAGGCAGAGGCAGGCGGATTTCTGAGTTCGAGGCCAGCCTGGTCTACAAAGTGAGTGCCAGGACAGCCAGGGCTACACAGAGAAACCCTGTCTCGAAAAACCAAAAAAAAAAAAAAAAAAAAAAAAAGAAAAACAAACAAGGGCTGGTGAGATGGCTCAATGGGTAAGAGCACCCGACTGCTCTTCTGAAGGTCCAGAGTTCAAATCCCAGCAACCACATGATGGCTCACAACCATCCGCAACGAGATCTGGCGCCCTCTTCTGGAGTGTCTGAAGACAGCTACAGTGTACTTACATATAATAAATAAAATAAATCTTAAAAAAAAAAGAAAAAAAAAGAAAAACAAACAAATAAATAAAAAAGTAATGGCAGGAAAGTGTTTGCTTTGAAGGATCACTTTAGCACTGTAAGTCTTTGTCCCTCTCTGCTGCAGCGTCCAGAAAGCTAATGATTTCATTTTACCTCCAATTTCACAACGATATTAAATCCAACTGTCTTCCCTCCCATTGTCACTTCCTTCTTTCTCCTCTCTTTAGCCTTGCTTGCCAGTGGCCCAGTGTCCCAGCAACCATAACCAAGATGTTGCACAGGCCGGACAGTGTCTCCCAGCATGCCTCTTGACTGTGAGCCATTCACTCTAGCACTCCTGTCCTCATACCCTCTCTGGTCCAGCCTTTCCACGTCCTCCACTCGCATGCCGAAGATGAAGAAGTTCTCCTCCCCCGCCTCCTCTGCCATCTCCACATTGGCACCGTCCATGGTGCCGATGGTCAGAGCCCCATTGAGCATGAACTTCATGTTGCCAGTGCCCGAGGCCTCGGTGCCCGCCGTGGAGATCTGCTCTGAGAGGTCGGCAGCGGGAATAACTGTGGGGTGGCAGCAGAAACCCAAAGTCAGCCAGCCCCAGGAAGAGCCCTGCCTGGCTGAGTTAGGGCCCAGACCTAGGAGAGGCCCATCCCAATCTCTCACCCTCAACCCAGCCTTTCATAGATCCCAACCTGACCTGGTCCCTCTGCTGCCTTTGTTGTTTGGCACTCAGTTTCACCATCTAGCCCTGGCTAACCTGCAAATCCCTGTGTGCACCAGGCTAGCCTTAAACTCACTGTGTGATCTTTTCATTGATATAGTTTTTTCAGGTTTTATTTGGTTTCCTTGTACATGCATGGTGTGTGTCTGCACGTATGCATGTGTGTGTGTGTGTGTGTGTGTGGTGTAGTCTTCCTCGGTCATTTTCCATCATATTATTTTTTAAATAATTTTTATTTTATCTTGTTTTATTTTGTGTGGATGGGACATTTTGCCTGCATGTATATGTACCACATGCATGCAGTGCCTGAAGAGGCCAGAAGAGGGCATCATATCTTCTAGACTGCAGTTACAGAAGGTTGTAAACTGCCATGTGGATGCTGGCAATCACACCCAGATCATCTGGGAGAACAACCAGTGTTCTTAACCATGGAGCCATCTCTCCAGGCCCTCCCATTTCTTCTTTACCCTAACCACAGGCCAGGAAAGGATGGCTAGAGCCTCCTCTAGCACTGAACCAGCCAGAGCTCCCCTGCAGCCACTGCCGCACCCACCTTTCTCAGCAAGGGAGACTCGGTAGTTCTCCAGGAAGATCACTCGGAGGCGGTCTCCTACCGCAGGGTCGTGGTTGACCACATCCCCAATGGCAGTGATAAGCTTGATGATCATCTTAGCCATGTGGTACCCGGGTGCAGCCTGTGGGGCAGTCTGGGGGTCAGTGTTTCACCCTCCTTCCCACACCTTGATCTTGTGACTGCCCAGGCAGATGTTCAAGGTGCAGGGCCAATCTGCCCTAGGTTTCTCACCTTGCCTCCAATCATGATAGTCCTCGGCACCATAAACCTATTGGGCTCCCTTTTGATGCCTGTAGAGAAGAGAAGCATCAGGCCTGGATGCTTAACAACACAGGCAGCCACAGTCAGGGATGTTACATGGACAGTGCTGGCATGGGCTGATCACTTTGTTCTGTGTCTCTCGGGTCTCCTTCACTGAGCCTTGGTCTGTTCTGTGATGTGGGGGGTGTGATGGCTAGTGCTGTCCACTTGACAAACTCTAGAATCACCTGATGAGGTGTAGGGGAGGCAGGCCTCTGGCCATGTCGGTAAGGGATCGTCTCGATTATATTAATGGAGGGGTGGTGACACTTTTCCCTAAGTGGGGTATTCTGTACTGTGTGAGAGTGGAGAAAGCAAGCGAGATGAAGGTAAAGGCACTGGCTGCCAAGTCTGACGATCTGAGTTCAAACACACAAGGACGCACAAGGAAGAAGGAGCGAACTAACTCTTGAAAGCTACCCTCCAGAGGTGTGGTGCATCATGGCATGCACATATACACACAACATGAAATAAATAAGTAAATGTAAAAAAAAATTATATAAGCATGGAGGATCTACTGGACAGTGATGGCGCACACCTTTAATCCCAGCACTTGGGAGGCAGAGGCCGGCAGATTTCTGAGTTTAAGGCCAGCCTAGACTACAGAGTGAGTTCCAGGACAGCTGGGGCTACACAGAGAAACCCTGTCTTGAAAAACCAAAACCAAACCAAACCAAACAAACAAAAAAAGAAACCAAAACCAAAAACCAGAGGATCTGACAGGATACTGCATGCCTTCAGCCCCAGCACTCAGAAGGCAGAGACAGACAGATCTCTGTGAGCTCAAGGCCAGCCTGGTCTACACAGTAAGTTCCAGGCAAGCTAAGGCTACACAGTAAGATCCTACCTCAGAGGGCGGGGGGGGGGGGGGGGGAGCCACTGGCGTGCGTTAATCCACTGCTCTCACTCTCTGCCTGAAGACAGAGTGTAACTAGCTGCTTCAAGTTCCTGCTGCCTTGACCTCCCCACAGGGGCAGGCTGCCATTGGGAATGCTAAGCCACACAAACCCCTTTTTTCCCCAAGTGCTTTTGTTGGAGAATCTTATGACAGCAACAGGAAATGAAACTAAGATGTGGGAATACCACATCGTCTAAGGGTAGTCACCAGCCCCCAGAAGATGCCACTGGATGCCTGGGAGAGGCCAGCGCTGGGAGGGGCCTGGGTCGGGTGGGTCCCAGCCACTCACGGTTATACAGGGTGATGATGTGCAGGCAGTTGAGGAGCTGCCGTTTGTATTCATGAATCCTTTTCACCTGGACGTCGAAGAGCGAGTTGGGGTTGATGCGGACTTTGTATTCCCTCTCGAGGTACGCAGAGAACTTCAACTTGTTTTCCTACAGATTGAGGAGGCAGGGGGCTCACCAGAGGGGCTTCAGCTTCAAAAAATCCTACAATCTCATTGTTTCCCCCTCAGGTAGACCAGGAAAGCAGATGCTACGAACGGCTTCCCTCACCCTGCACCAAGGCTGACATTATTAACCATTGCCAGCAATCTCTCCATGACAGCAGACAGCCTCCCACCACGGACGGCCCGGTAGGAGAGATGGGCTCCAGTGGCCGCTCCTGACCCAGCCGTCAAGCCCCTTCCTGTCCTCTCCAGATGCTAGCCCTGAGGCGGGGTCCCAGGTTGCGGGGCCCCCCAACCTGTTTCACTTTGGCCACGTCACGGATAAAGGCTTCATCATCTACATAGGAGAGCAGCTTGCGCAGCTGGTCCAGGTCTGAGATGTAGTCCTCACCAATGCGCTGTGGGAAGAAGGCTTTCAGCCAGGGCCACCCTATCCTGGCCTCTGTCCTCCAGGCTAACTAGACCCTTCCACCTTGGACTTCTCTTCCCAAAGCCTCCTTTCCAGAGGAAAGTGAATACAGCCATCTTTCTCCTGCACTAACACTGAGCCCCTCTGGTGACTGCTCCACCTGATCCCAGCAGGCCTCCCGACCCCTGCCCTTTCCTCCTGTTGGCCTGACCCGGTCCAGCCTCCCCACCAAACCTCTGCCTCTCTGCAGTCTCCTTTCAGATGTGACGACACTTTTCACTAGACTCTGACCTCTAGCAGGTTGGCCTTGGTAGCCAGGTCCTCCTTTAGCCAGAGGGCAAGCTTGTTTAAGTAAGAAAGCAGTTCCCCCTTCCTCCAAGTGGATGCCAGCCTTGGGAACACAGTACAGGATTGTAGTCCTGAGCTGAGTCCATTGTATATAGGGAGCTACCCTCTTGGAGTGACCTCTATGGGTCCTATCAGCCATACCACGATCTCTCACCTCAGCAATGACCTCTGCCAGCCCAGGGTTACACAGAACCAGCCAGCGCCGAGGAGTGATTCCATTGGTCTTGTTCTGGAACTTGTGAGGCTCCAGCTCATAAAAGTCCTTGAAGCTGTGGGTTAGGATTGGGTGAGGGTCACCTGGCCCCTACTTGAGGCTTTTTTTTTTTTTTTCTGAAAGAGGCTTGGATGCAGGTGCCGACCTGGGGCAGGTAGGGGTGCTGTGTGTAAGAGGGCGTCATCTGGGACAGGACTATACTGGGAAGAGGCTAGTGTGTTCTAAGAATGTGAGGTGGGTGGAGATGGCTCAATGTTATGGTCACCTGCTGCTAAGTCGGCCCTGAGTGAGCAAACAGGGTGGAAGGTCACTCAGGGGAGGGGTCTGCCCAGGAAATCCTGGCTGGCGTCAGGTGAAGGGGCGGGGCCTATACGCAGCGGAAGTGTGGTATAGGGGGCTGGTGGAGAGGCTTACATGGTTTTCTTGAGGATCTCCGAATGGATGCGAGCCACGCCGTTGACAGCGTGCGAGCCAGCAATGCACAGGTGTGCCATGTTGATGCGTTTCACTGCTCCTTCCTCCACGAGTGACATGCGCCGCAGCCTATCTACGTCCCCAGGGAATGCAGCCGCCACCCGCTGTGCCCCCAAAGAACCAAAAGCTAAGACCAGGATCCGGACCCAGGATTAGTCTCCAGCCCTCCACTTCCCCCCCCCCAACCCCCCACCCCATCTCCCTCAACCCCACAGACTCGGCACATAGGCTTCCTGACTTCAAGGCTGGGGCCCCTCTCCCACGCTGCCCCCAGCTCACGTTAAGGAAACGCTGGTTGATCTCGTAAATGATCTGCAAGTGGCGGGGCAGCAGTGTCTCCATGAGGTGCACTGGCCAGCGCTCCAGGGCTTCAGGCAGCACCGTGTGGTTGGTGTAGGCACAGGTCTTCACTGTCACGTCCCACGCCTGGCGTACAATGCAGGAAGTCGGGACAGATGATCTCCACACATTCGCTGTGCAGCGAATGGCACCCCCAGGGCCCAACTGGGTTTCAGCGAGCCCTCTGGTCCACAGTCCTTGTTCAGCCCACTGTTGACCTTCCTCCTCACACTAGGAAGGAGACCTTGGGACAGAATGGCTCCTGTAGGGGTGAGGTGGCCGATACCCACCTTGTCCCAGTCCAGTCGTTCCAGGTCCACCAGAATCCTCATCAGCTCTGGGATGGCCAAAGAGGGGTGGGTGTCATTGAGCTGGATGGCCACCTGCAGGGGAAGAGTGGCAGTCAGGATGGCTTCCAGACCAAGGACTATTGTGAATGCCCCTTCAGAAAGGCCAGATGAAGTTTTGTGGCTGGGCTGGGACCAGGCATGGTGGCGGCTGGAGCAGTGTCCCCGGTGCCTGAAGATCCTGAGCTGAGCAAGCCATCTCCCCCATACACTCCCAGCCTCCACTCATCTATGAAGTGAGGCTGGAAGGAGGAGGCCATGGGACTCTAGAGAGAGGGAGACAGAGGCCTTCAGGCCAGCAGGCTACCTTATCAGGGAAGGCATCGAAGTTTGTGCGCACAGGATCACGGCTGCCAAACTTAGAGGACTTGAAACGCCGGATGATGTCCTGGAGGGTGGCAGCCACCACAAAGTACTCCTGTTTCAGCCGCAGCTCCTTCCCTTCAAAGAACTAAGGTGCAAGACAGAGTGCAGTTGAGATGGCAGGGGGTGGGCCCTAAACGACTATGAGTGTGACCAGGAGAGCCCCTACCGCACAATGTCCCAGAGCCCTAAACCGCCCCCACCTTCTGGACCCAGGGGTCTTTGCCCCACCAAATAACTACAGCAGATGATAGCAGAAAGACACAGATGAGTGAGGAGTCCTGTGAGTGCCCCCAGGAAAACAGTTCTCAGAAAATGTCATATCCCAGCCCCTCCCTCAGGACTCAAAGGACTTGATAGGACAGACACACAGGGACAGTAATAAAGGACTAGGACAGTTGCAAAGGTCCCCTAGCTCCCCTGTCCCTCCCCAGGGATTTGGGCTTCCAGTCTCCAGTCTGAAGGGCAACGCACATTATCATTGGGGTACAAAACACGCGAGATGTTCTCGGCCAGGTTTCGGTCCAGCACAGCCTGGATGTAGCCGCCAACATTGACTGAGGGACAAAGTGGGTCAGGATGAGGCTGGGTCTGGGCATGGGCCAAGCAGGGGTAACAAGGGCTGCCAGCTACCAGCAGAGGGACTCACAGTCCTTGAGGTTGAAGTCGTTAGGTGCCTTGGCCGACCAGAGGCGCATGGTGTTGACGACGTTGTTCCGATAGCCGGGCACAGGAGTATCATAGGGCATAGCCAGAACTACCTACAGGGGGTGCCCAAGTCAGAAGCTGGGCAGGCTGCCAGGGTCCAGCCCTGGGCAGGGCCTGAGTCTGCTTTGTGGGGCCTCTCCCACCAAGAGCTGAAGTTCAAATAGCTGCCACTGAACTCTGCCAATGCCCAAGGGAGACTACAGTTCCCCCTGTGAGGCTTACTAGCTGGGTTCCCAGAAGCCCTGTCACTGGAGAAGCTAAGACCAGAGGATCACAAGTTCAAGGCTTGCGTAAGTTACCAGGCAGGTGAGTTCAAGACCAGTCTGGGCAACATAGCGAGGCCCTTGTCAAGTAAAAAATAAAAAGGGGCTGAGGCTACAGCTCAGTGGCACATTACTTGCCAAACAAGTGCAAGGACCTCTCAGTCCCCAGCGCTGGCTGCAGTGATTACATAAGTCTCTCCTGCATCCCACGGGAAATCCCAACACCTGCCTACTCTGACTGTCAGGAGGATTATGGGACAGGAGAGAGTGACAAATGCAGAAGCCAAAGCATGCTTCTGTCGGTGGCTGCTCCACAGCCCGGCCTGATCAAATGAGACCACACTGGACTCAGGAGAGGGCTGGGGGATCTCGGATTCAGGATGAAGATTACGCAGGGGTCAATTCTATCCAGAGGTTTACATCTAGGTAGCCACTGGGCTAGTTAGCAGTAACCAATCAATGCCAGCCAGCCCCACCTCCCATGATCTATAAGTACCAGTTTGCTACACAGAACTGCCAGCTACCACAGTGCCAGTGGCACCTCCAGGGTAGTCTCTATATGGGGCCTCAGCTTGCCTCCCAGACACCAAGTGATACTCTTGATGGGGCAGAGGGGAATGCAGGTGAGAGAGACAGAGGGACTGTCTGAACAGACAGCAGGTGGAAAGCTAGAGGGAGCCAGGTCTTCAACTTTCCAGCCAGAGCTAACTGTGCCAGGCTGTCTGAGGCACCTGGCATGTGCAATAGCAGCAGCCCTGACTGGGCCCAGGCCTAAATCAAAGAGCTACAAACACCATTGCCAAAGGTTTAGGGGTCTCCATGCAGCCCTGGAGTAGACTGATAACTGCAGCCACACGTAGGAGGGAGCCACGGACTGGGGCATCCAGATGGCCTTTCAGACTCTCTCAACTTGCTGTGTGGCTGTGAGTATGCCAGTGCCCAGTGCCACCCAAGAGGCCCCATTTTCTTTCCTGCCTCTCTCTTGAGGCTGCTGCCTTCAGATCCCCGGCACAGATATGCAGAGATGACTACCATCACTGTGCTGTCATGTGTTGAGAAAAGGAGCGTCAGGGTGGAGTGCTGCTGGAGGAGGGAAATTTCATTCCTCCTTCCAGGGGTTGAACTTTGCCTGCTGTCCTGGATAACCCTGGATGGCATCTCCCTGCTCTGACTGTGAGACTCCAGTAACTCCCCTGACCTTTCTGAGCCTCAGTGCCCTCCTTTGTAAAGTAGCAGGGGGTTCAGTTCCCTTCTGCCTCTTCCCCGTGGCGTTTTCTCGGGCAGCTCCTCTTCCTGCCTCTCACCGAGTCCACCCCCCACCAAGAACCTGTGGCCATGTTCATCCTCACCTGTGTGTCCACCCACTTGGCACCCTGGCTGGTGTGCTCCACTCGGCCGTAGAAGTGCACAGGCAGCGTGAACTCTGGGCGGGCCTTCTCCCAGGGGTTGCCATAGCGAAGCCAGTCATCAGCTTCTTCCATCTAGAGGATTGGGGGAGGATGTAGGTGACAGGAGCTCCAGGTACTCACGTACTGTGAGTAGTGGGTCACCCAGCAGGACACAGTGTGTTCACAGGGGAGGACCACAGGGGTCACCAGGCTTTGAAGCAGAAGGAAAGGATGTTTATCTGGGGAGCTGGGGTGGCTTCTGGACCCATCCAGAGATATATGACTGAATGGAGAACCTCTCTATTGTGATTAAGCACCACAAGGTTGGGGTCTGGGTAGCTTACCTGCCAGCCCCCACAGATCTTCTGATTAAAAATCCCAAACTCATAGCGGATCCCATAGCCATAGGCAGCAAGCCCCAGGGTAGCCATGGAGTCCAAAAAGCAAGCTAGGCATAGAGAGGAGTGAGCATCAGGGATCCAGCGTGAGAACTCCTCTGCCCCACCCCCACAAGCTATGGACTCACCTGCCAGGCGTCCCAGGCCCCCATTGCCCAACCCTGCATCCTCCTCGATCTCCTCCAACTCCTCCATGTCCAAGCCCAGCTAAGGGAAGGGGAGGCAGCCGTCAGGCCCAAGTGCCAGCATAAGACCCCCCCCCAACCTTAAGTGCTTCCCCCACCTGGTAGGTGGCCTCATCACAGGCATTCTCCAAGGCCAGGTTCACCATGGTGTTCTGCAGTGTCCGGCCCATGTAGAACTCCAAAGACAGGTAGTAGATCCTCTGCCCAGAGACAGGCAATGGGGAAGAGGGATCAGGGCTACCCCACTGACATTCAGGCAGGAACAGCTGGGTCTGCACCTCTCACCCTCCTGCCCTACTGCCAGGCCCCAGAATGTCTCATCTCTGTCACCAGTTCTTTTCTGCCTGCTCAGAGTAGCTATTTCAGACTTTGGGGCCCAACAGAGATGTTGGTCCCTGTGTTCCTTTGAAATGCCTTTCCATCTGGCTTGGTTTCTCTTCTAGAGAGTAAGGCTAGCCAGGCATATCTCAGGGGTTAAGGTGCTTGTGAGAAGTGGGGACCCCTTTTGAGGTATTGAGAAGCAGCTTTGAGTGCTCCCCGAGAAGACCTTGCCAAGGCCCAGAGAAAAAAGTCATTTTCAAGGTCACACAGTGACTCAGGGCTGGAACTGCCTTCTGTCCATAAGCAATGCTGCTCCCCCTCGGCCCTAAGCCTCAGTCCAGACACGAGCAGAAGCATGAAGATGCTGAAGGCACGGCCTCCCCATTTCCTGGGGCCCTCCCTGCCCCTCCCCAACTCTGGTTGTGGGGTTAGGTTCCTGACATTTACCAGTGACCCTGCCAGATACTTGATACCCGCGACGCCAGCTGCCCCAGCTTTGCCCTGCCTGTGGCACAAGCAGACTGTACCGTGCATACATCTGATGACATGTCCTTCCATGCCAGGTCCAAATCAGGCCACAGGGGTATACATTTCCTGCCTACCAGCAGCCCCTCCAACCCTATGTAGCACGTGTAGCCTACTCCGAGCACCGTTGGGTCTCCCTCCTCAGTATTCTGTGTAGCACCCTTAGATCCTGCAATCCCAAACTCCTAAAACAGCAAATTATTTTTCTGTAGAAAACTTGGGCCTCAGAAAGGGGCTGCCACATGCTTGAGAATGTCTCAACTCTCTGCCAGGCCCAACTCCCTGCAAATTCCCACCCAGGGTGTCCCCTCCTGTAGCACCTTGGGGTCCTTTTCGTAGTAATGCTGCTGTGTGCGGATCCAGCGTCCCACGAGGTGGTCCCGGACAGTGTGGGCCAGTGCAAAATAGTAATCTCTCGGAGTAGCCACATTGCGATCCTTGACCAAGGTGAAATGCAGGTGGCGGTTGAAGTTCTTTTTTAGCTCAGACACATTTTCCACTCCGGCTAAGCCACGAACACTGATTTGCTTTCTCTTATCCTGGTCTGAAAGAGGCCTGGACATGGCTGTGGGAGGGTGGGCCGAACTGGACAGATGATGGCCTCCTAGCTGCCTCCAACCAGGGAGTGGAGCTGCCCAGCTGTGAGGGGATTTAAAGCCTGGCTCAGGGCAGCATGCCACGCCTCCCCGGACGTGGGAGGGTCTTGGCCGTGAAGCTCAGGGAGCTATTTTGGGGGGAAGCAGAGAGGAGAGGAGGGAGGAACAAGCTCTCCACAGCCCAGAGAGGGGTGTGTTCACAGCTGACCCACTTCTTCCAGGTTTCCTAAGCCTTCTGGTCTTATCCACTGGCCCCTGGCTTTTGGAAGACTGGAACAGGGGGACCAATTTGGAAGGCCTGAGGCTTGCCTAAAGCATTCTGGTTAAGACTTTGTCTAAGACATTATCCAATCTGGGCCCTTTCTTGAGCTACAGATAAAAGGTGGGACTGGATTGTAGATCCTCTTTAGAGAGGCCAAAGGTACAGGACACTTTCTCCTGTCCTCTGAGCAGCAGGGTTTGTGCGTGACATCTGCCTAGAGTACCACCAGTGGGGCATGACAAAGTGGCTATTAAGCTGGTCACAGCCACTTCTCACTGGGACATAGTTCATGGCTGCACTGAGATCTGGAGGTTGTGAGCATGGGCAGCAGAACCATAAGCTGAGTCTGTGTCCTAAACAGAGGCACTGCTAGTACAGAAGAGGCTGGCAGCCGTGGAGAGAGACCCTGCGTTGCAGGGAGCGCTGTGAGGAAGGAGAGATGTCGGGGGGGGGGGGGGGGGAGCCACTGCTTTCACCCCACCCCCACCAAAGCCTGGTGCTTTTGAGCTTCCCCCTGTCAGCTGTCCTTCAAGGAGCTCTGACGTGACCTTTTCCAGAGGGGATGGTCGGGTTACAGGACAGCTTTGGCTGAGGCTGCAGCCTGAAGCAGGGGCTACTGGGAACTATAGTCCTGTGGTCTGAGGGGTGTGTGTGTGTGTGTGTGTGTGTGTGTGTGTGTGAAAGACAACAATCCCCAGGAGTTCATGACATGGGGTAAATGGGTGTCACCAGCCCGGAATGCTACTTAAGAAGCTGATACAGTAGGACCGTAAGTTCAAGTCGTCTTCTATTTTTAGTTTTCATTTTGTTTATGTATGGTGTTTCAAGACAGGGTTTCTCTGTGTTGCCTTGGCTGTCCTGAAACTCACTCTGTAGACCAGGCTGGCTGCCAACTCAGAAATCCACCTGCCTCTGCCTCTCAGGTGCTGGATTACAGGGGTGCGCCATCATAGAGGGCTGGGACAATGCACTCAATTTCTACCATCACAAAACCCAACCAACTAGCCAACTCCTGGGTAATAGCGGGAGGCGACGAGAGGCTCTCTCCTGTTCTCACGCAGGCTCTCCAGTGGGCAGGTATTGTGTTAGCTTTGTGACTCCAAGGAGCCTTGTCTGCCCTTTTCTCCACTTGCCCACCCGCACTAGGCTCTCCCTTCTAGTCTTAGGCTGTCTCCATTTGCAGCCCATGCACTGACCCCAACACTATCTTGTGTGTGTCCACAGGCTGATTGTTTGTATACTCTTGAATAAAATTCCTGCCTCATGCATGAGCTGTTGCCTCCTAATTGTGGAGTGGAGGGAAGACAGACATTGCCTCCTGCTTCTTTGAGGGAACAGAACCTAGGCTCTCAGGCTAATTCAAAAGCTGGCTGTGCCTCCAGAGTAGCAGGCTGACTGAGGGGGAGAACTGGGTGTTCTACTCTGAAGGCCAAGAAGTTGGATAACTACAGGATGCTACTCAACTGGGCTCCGGGATAGCCAAGCAGTTTCTGAGAACTTTCTGCCCTTCAGCAAGTGGGGTTCTGGAGTCCCCAGGCAGCTCAAACTGTGTGGCCTAACCTGCAAGCCACTCAGGTCTTTTCAGGCTAAGCTCTGACTGCCCCTACCGTGGGCACAATGCCCTGCTCACTTCCTGGAGCCAGGTTATCAAATATAGCAGCCAGGAAGCAAGCACAGATGCTTACACAGATGGAGTGGGAATATAGCATGGACATTTTTCTCTACATTTTCCAGTGCCCTAGGACCTTGTGCGTGTTAGGCAAGTACTCTACATAGAGCTACGTTCCCCCGCTCTACTTCCATCTTTAGTTCTTTAAGTTGTATTTATTAATGTGTGAGTGTGGGGTACACAGACAGGGGTCAAAGGACAGTTCTGGCAAGTTGACTCTTTCCTTCACCTTGGGTTCCAGGGACCAAAGTCAGGCAGTCATCCGGCTTGTGCTTTTACCCAGGGAAGCATCTTGCCAGCCATGTCTTAGTCTTTCATAATTCTCATTTTTTCAGATGTTTATTAGCATCATGTACAACAATGGCTTTCATTACATCATGCATATGTATATATATAATGTATGTATTTTGATCATATTCACTCCCCATTCCTCTCTCTTAATGGATCTCACTTCTGATTCTCAACTAGCCAGTCTGCTTCTGTCGTGTGTGTGTGTGTGTGTGTGTGTGTGTGTGTCCCAGTGAAAACCACTAGGGCACTAGGGCAGCTGGCTTAAAGAAGCATGGATGAGAGGTCTTTACTGGGGCATGGACTTTTTTTTTTTTTCTTTTTTTTAAGATTTATCTTATGTATAAGAATATACTGTAGCTCTCTTCACACCAGAAGAGGGCATCAGATCTCATTACAGATGGTTGTGAGCCACCATGTGGTTGCTGGGAATTGAACTCAGGACCTCTGGAAGAGCAGTCGGTGTAACCACTGAGCCATCTCTCCAGCCCCGAGCATGGGCATCTTTTTTTTTTTTTTTTTTTTTTTTTGGTTTTTCAAGACAGGGTTTCTCTGTATAGCCCTGGCTGGCTGTCCTGGAACTCACTTTGTAGACCAGGCTATCCTCGAACTCAGAAATCCGCCTGCCTCTGCCTCCTGAGTGCTGGGATTAAAGGCGTGCGCCACCACACCCAGCGAGCATGGGCATCTTAACAATGCCTACACCACTGCAGAAAATGTCTCTTCCCTCACTCAGCAACCAACTACCCATTTATCATCAGGGAGGACTGGGGCCTTGGGCGTCTCATCCCCTTCCAAAACAGGATGTTGGCAAGACCAATCTTATGTAGTTAATCACAGCTGCTGGGAGCTCGACGGCCCTGAAGACCACATGATACCCCACTCTATCCTCCAGCTCCTATCTATGGCCTGTTCTACCATGTCCTCTAAGCCTTGGGGTAATATGAATATATCATTTATGACTGAGCATTTGAGTCACCTTCAGCACTCTGACCAGTAAGGAGTATCTGCAGTTACCACTGTGCTCCCCCCTCCCACGCAAAGCAAGGCCTCTGGGGTTAGATGGCCCAAGCAGGTAAAGTACTTGCTGCTCTTCCTGAGGACCCAAGTTTGGGTCCCAGAACTTGTCAGTAGCTCCTGTACTGCAGCTCCAAGGATCCAGTGCCCCCTTGTTATTCTGAGGCAGCTGCACACAGCATACATGTAACACATACACAAAGGTAAACTTGCTGAGCGTAGTGGCACACACCTTTAGTCCTAGAACTCAAGGCCATGCAGAGCTCTATGAATTGAAGTTAACCTTAACACTAATCTATAGCCACGATTATTGAGAAGGCAATTTGATGAGACCATTAAGACCATTTCACTAAATTACAGCAGTTGTTTCCCAAGTAAGACCTAAATAAATGCTCCTCAATCATGAGCATTTAACCAAGCTTACAGAACCATATGTGAATTTCTTCCTGTGGAGGTCTCCAATTTCAAACAGTGGCTGATTACTTCCAAGAGACTTGTCCCTGTTGCAGGAGACAGCTGCAACTATTCTCTCCCACCAGCCTGCAGAGCGCCTTCTAGCATTACAAGACAGGCTTGCTCTTCACTTCCAGCTTGTGACGGTTTAGGGCCTCTGTGACTTTCTGTGTGCATGCTAGAGGGTTAGTGTCCTGCTGGATCACGTCCCACCCAGATCCCAGGGATGGGTCACACTGAAACTGGAGTTAGAATAGTGATGAGCAAACTCCATATATCTCTATGTGCCAGTTTCATACAGGTTCTTGCAATCTGCCTCCGGAGTGCTGGGATTAAAGGTGTGCACCACCATGCCCGGCTAACCTGTTGTTTTTTTTTTTTTTAGAAGATTTATTATATGTAAGTACACTGTAGCTGTCTTCATACACCCCAGAAGAGGGTATCAGATCTCATTACAGATGGTTGTGAGCCACCATGTGGTTGCTGGGATTTGAACTCAGGACCTTTGGAAGAGCAGTCAGTGCTCTTAACCGCTGAGCCATTCTCAGCCCCTGTGGCAACTCTTTCATAAAAGCTTGTTTTGTTTAGGTTTAAAAAAAAAATTATTTATTATATGTAAGTACACTGTAGCTGTCTTCAGACACTCCAGAAGAGGGTGTCAGGTCTCATTACGGATGGTTGTGAGCCACCATGTGGTTGCTGGGATTTGAACTCCAGTCCTTCGGAAGAGCAGTTGGGTGCTCTTACCCACTGAACCATCTCACCAGTCCTTGTTTTGGTTTTTTGAGACAGGGTTTCTCTGTGTAGCCTTGGCTGTCCTGGAACTCACTCTGTAGACCAGGCTGGCCTCGAACTCAGAAATCCGCCTGCCCCTGCCTCCCAAGTGCTTAAAGTGTGCCACCACTGCCCGGCTTCATAAAAGCATATTAATTTGTGCTAACCATGGTGGGTTTCTTAACAGCCTTGGTTGGCCTAAAATTCAAAGATCCTCCTGACTCTGCCTTTAAGTGCTGGGATTAAAGGGTGCACCCTTGCACCCAGCCTTAGGTTCTAAGAATCAAACACAGGCCCTATAATGCTTAGTAAGCAATGTTTCAACAGTTGTATCACCATCATTTCTGTTTTTGAGACAGGGTTTCTCTGTATAGCATTGGCTGCCCTAGAACTTGCTGTCACCAGCCTGCCTCTGCTTCCAAAGTCACCATCGTTTTGTGGTTTCTAGCCTCTGCTTCTCTGCACCTCATTCTAAAGTTAGCTTGGGCTGTACTGTTCCCTGGAAGGCTAAGGTGGCCAGAGCTTTTCTTTAGTCACCAACCATAGCTTGTTATCCATATTACCAATTCACACTCCATCTGTATTCTCTCTATTGCTCCTAAACACCTTGCCTTTCAACACAGCCCATCCTACCTGATGTTCTCCAGCACAGGTTCTCAGGCCTGTCCTGCCTCTATCAAACCAGCCCCACTACCTGAGTACTCTATCTGCACGTACATCTACACACCAGAAGAGGGTATCAGATCACACTATAGATGGCTGTGAGGCACAACGCTGGGAACAGACAGTGCCCTTGAAGACTCCAGCCTCCCACAACTCCTCTAATCCAACCTGCAATCAACAGCAAGGGGGCTGTAAAATAATGGCCCCACACACCTGCAGACCACATCATGTTACAAAGCCAAAGGCTGAACAGCCCTGCCAAGTCAAAGGGCTACACATGCTTGTCACAAACTTTATCCAGGGACTTTCTGTAACCTCCATAGCAGGGCTCCCCATTCCTCTATTCTACACACCCTGTCTCAGCATAAGACCCCCAGTCTCAAACATACTCCTCTCACCACTCCTGCCCCTCACCTTCATTTACTCAGGGATATGGATACTTCATTTCCTAGATCCCTGAAAAAACATCCAACCCAGACCAAGTTGAAGTTATGTCTAAGTTTCCAATTAGAAACCTGGCCTCCCGACCTGAACCAATGTTGAGTTTCTGCTAAGTAATTGTCTTAGTCTTAGAAATAAACAGAGACCTCATGCTGTTTCTACTTGGCACGTCCCTTGCCAAGTAGAGGAGGTAGGGATACTGCTGCCAGCATCAAACACTGGTGTCTAGTTAAACATAACCCTGACACAATAGGACTGTGTGTTTCCTACCTAAGGCATGTAGGCCAAATGGATATTTCCTACCTCCTAAACACTGACACTATATGCACAGGTGCTTCTTGTAGCTGGGCCTTCAAACTTGCTCTTGGAAACTCTAACAAAGGCTGGCAGCAGGGTGAGAGAGGGGCCATTAAGAACACACCGCACAGGGAGGAGGGTAAGACCAGAGGATGGCTGAGCCATGGTTAAGTCATTTATTGATTTTACTTCTAAAACCCACACAGCGCCACTTTGCCGCTTCCAGAGCTTCAAAGAGCTAATTAACCACCCAATGAGCCCACCAGGGAAACCAAGATTGTGAGGGAAGCAATGAGGTAAAGCCAAGGTCAAAGAGGGTGGCCAGGCCCTGCCCCCACACTGTAAGGTTAAAGACAATAGGGAAAACCTCTAGTTGAGGGCTTGGTTAGGAAGGCTAAGTAAGGGTAGACAGTAACTGCACTCAAGCCTCTGGACAAACCAGCAGCAGCTGTATGAGCTGCCCAAAGATGTGGCTCTCACAAAGACACAAGGGGTAATTTTTCTAGTACCCTAAACAGGAGAACTGCAGAAGACTCTTTGTAGAGGTGGCCACTCAGCACAGGGCACCATGTTTCGTCCCTACTACTCCCCTAGACCTGCAGTCCTGGCAGGCTGAGAGCCACCAGCAGAGAAAGAAAAAAAGCCACTTGGCAGTTTTAATTTTAGCAGCTCTGTGCCGGACAAGCAGGATTAGTTAGCGTGACCTTTAGTGCTGATGCCTCCCCAGGTCCAGGTCCTTAAGTCGGGCAACAGCTAGGAGACACAAATCCTATCTAGAGCTCATCAATGTGGGGGTCGGAGCCCCAGGAAAAGGCTGTCCCAATGACAAAGGCTCCTAAAATGTGGAGTGAGCCGGCTTTTCACTTCTATCAACTAGAAACTTTCTAGAGACTAGGAAAAGTGAGGGCTGAAGCCACTCACACACGGGAGCTCGGGCCAGGTGTTACAACAAGGTAGGTAGGGAAAGCTTGGTGCTGAGGGTCAGGAAAAAGGTCTTAAAAGAAAAGAAACGGACCCGGAAAACCACACTGCTCTTTTATTCAATGGAACATCTCCCCCTTAGTGCAGTGTTGAATCAAACACAGAAAAAAGGCCCAGAGAAATTTCTGTAGATAACCCAGTGAAAAGAACGCGCATTACACAGTATTGTCAACATAATCACTCCATGAAGAGGGAAGGGGCAAAGCAGCAGAACCAAGAACAAGGGACACAAAGCCCCAGACACTGCAAAACGTTTGGACAGCTGGGGTCAAATAAAACATAAAGGGAAGCTTTCCAGGAAGGAGAGAAGCAAATGGGTTCTGAGGCAGCGTGGGTGACCAGAGCATGAAAAAGACTCCAGGCTGGCCTATGGTGGCTTGGGCTGTGCCCTGTACTGCTGGCAGGAGTGCAGGAAGATGTGAATCCCACTGCCAAATAAACCCTATTGAGCAATGAGTCAGAATTATCAAGACTCTTTAAAAGATGTCAAAGGTAAACCATCTATTTGAGTGTGGCTAAGGCCCTTCAACAATTAGAACCATAGGACCCCCACTCCCACCACCAAGCCTGACATTAATAGCCAAAGCCTGTGCCTAAACCATTTGCCCCTCTCCCTTTGGGAGGAGAAGAATGGAGACAAGGGGAAGGATCCTATCTGCAGCAGAAGACCGGGGAGAGCATCTCCTTGGACGGAGTCTGAAGAAAGGAAAAGATAAGGAAATAACAAAGGAAAAAGATAAAAATTAATAAAAATTTCACAATATGGAGCCAGCGTGATCCGATTCCGTCCACAAAAATAACTCAGGCTGCTTTGCCGAACCATCCTGTCCACCAGGGGCGCTGCTGAGGCTGTCTGCCTGGAAGGGTCACCAATGGGCGCGGAAAGTCCTCACTCTCATGGCTCGGGCCATCGCTGCCGCGGGGAGGGATCCTGGCGGCCCGGTTTGGGGAGAGGCAAAGGGAGTTGGGTGAGGAGAGAAGACAAAGAAGACACTCGATGCTACAGGGTGCCAGGAACGCTCAAGCTGGCGCCCTACTACCACTGCCCGTTTCCCAAGCGAGTCCAGTCACTTGGCCCAGCCCAGTGCGTGCACACACACACATGCGTGCACACACAATCACATGCGTGCATCCCAATGTCTGGCTCCATATGGTGAGGTTCGGCGTGTGTTTATACGAGACCAACTTTCTATGTATATAATATATATTTTCTTAAAAAAAAAAAAACAAAAAAACAAGTCTAGTTCTGTGGTGGAGGCGGTGGGGGAGCTGGAGGCATCCCGAAGGGCGGCATGCCCGCCACCCCCATGCCCATCATGGTGACAAAGTTAGAAGGGTCCATGGGAGGCGGAGGAGGAGGGGGTGGGGCATACATCATGCCGGCGGAACCAGGTGGCGGAGGCGGCGGAGGGGGAGGGGCCCCGGGCGGCAGAGGCGGCTGGACCCCGGGGGGCAGGGGCACCATAGTGGGGTTGCCTTGCATCTGAGGGGTTCCTGGAGAAGCTGCGGCAGCCGCCTGCTGCTGTTGCCATGGCGGGATGGACCCTGTGCCAGCGCTCGTGGTGGTAGTCGTCGTATCTGGGGTAGTAAAGAAGCCCAAGGTCACACGCGCGGGGGGTACACCGCGGCTCTCTGCGGCTGCTGCCTTGGGACAGGGGGGACGAGGGGCGCCTGCTCCTTGCTTGGCATGCTGTACGGTGGTGGGGGCGGGCGGGCGGGGCTGTCCTGGTGATGGGAGTGGAGGGGTGGGCAGGACTACCCTGGGGTCAGCCTCATGGTCTCTGGGCTTAACAAAGTAAGCCCTTTGTCACCAATGCCCCTGGAGGGGCTCAGGGGAAAGTTCCAGACACAAGAACCGGCTTTGACGTCCCTCCGCCCAGCCGCCGCCACCACCGAACGGCACATTCAACCTCAAGCCCACAGCTACTCTCTCCCCATCGGCCCCCTTCCCTTTTTTTCCCACAGTCTCTCAGGCCCAATCACAACCCCCTCCAGAACATGCATGCACCATCCCACTCTTGACTCCGCTCACAAGGCATGGCCAAAGCAGCAGCTCATTCAGCAGCTTAGCCTGGACTTCTGGTGCTCTATCTACAACAGCAAGCTCCCCTCCAGCCCTCCCAAGTCTCTCCCAAACACAACCACACCAAACAGCAGCTCTCCTCCCCAAGACACTCCTTTGGGCCAGGCAGCCTGGCTTTCAACCCCACTGCCCTTGTTGAGACCAGAGTCCTCAATGAAGGTGTCTCCAGCCTGTGTGAAATTATGAGGTTCTCGTTCCCCTCAGCCCTAGCCCACATCCCACCCACCCCCACAAGCCCAAAATATTCCACTCACTTTGCTGCCATGGCAAGGGGGTGCTGGAAGCCATACTGCTGCTGGGCGGAGGGGGTGGCGGAGGCTGCTGCTGCTGCTGCTGCCATGGAGGAAGAGGACCAGAGGGAGGAGGCGGGGGCTGCCCACTGGGAGGTGGCGGAGGCGGCGGCATCATGCCCATAGGCGGCGGCGGCATCATACCTGCAGACAGTAAGACCAGGGTCCTGGGCTTTAGAGAGCAGGGTCCTGGGCTAGAAGCCCCATTTGCTCCCAGTCCTAGACAGCGATCCCAAGAGAGTAGCATTACCTTTTCCTTGATGCAGGCGATAGACCCCAGAGCCCACAGGCGTACTTCCCAGGTACTGATCTTGATGGAAGGAAAGAGCAGGGACTTAGCAGGACATTTGAACTGGCCAGGCAAAACACCATAGCTTTCTCAGCTTTTTGACCCAAAAGTTCATGGGTCTCCCCGCACATATCCTCCATGAGCCTAGACCTCAGCAAGATTCTGAGTCCTAGCTAGCCAAACTGCTGTTTGCAGCTCACAGCTACTTGGCGTGAACCTATTTCCCCTCCCAAAGCCCAAGGTTTCTGGTCTGACACTTACTTACCCATTGGAGGAGGGCCATGGTGCCCAGGTGGGTGGGGGCCCTGGTTCATTGGTGGTGGTGGTGGCTGCATCCAAGGTGGTGGTGGTCCATTTGGGTTGTGCTGCATGGGATGCCCACCATGCCCACCTGTCAGGCTGGGTAATGGGTGTGGGAAGCTGTGGGGGCCACCTCCAGGCCCACCAGGACCACCTCCATGCATGCCATGGTAGGGCCGATTCTCTGAAGGACCAGAATTCATCCAGGGTGGGCGACTCTGAGTTGTAGACATGAGAGACTATGTGAGAGCATTTCCTGCCAATGTCCGCGCCTGCGCCCCCTGGTGGCAACATTGTTCTTCTGACTATGTCAGAGGACCAAGAACACATGGACAGGGTCCTCCCAAAGTGACCCCACAGAGGCCAGACATCCCAGAAAAACAATGTTGCCAGCTATATCCACCTCTAAGCTTTACCCCAAATCTTTGGCCATAGCTCCTTATCTCTGCAGAAGAGAATAGGGGAGCTAGACCAGAGAACTGCTCCAGGGCTCACCGGTGGTGGTGGGTTGCTGGCAGGAGCAGCAGGTCTTGGTGCACTGGCCAGGGGCGTGGTGGCAGGCCCAGAGGTGGAGCCCACAGATGCAGGAACAGGAGCTTCCCCTAGCTCAGCCATAAGGGACAAATATTCCTTATCCATCCGTGCTTTATCCTGAGCTGATTGAGGGTCGCCAGGCCTAAAGTAGGATCAGAAACACAAAGTAAGGAGAAGAAAATACCAACAGAACACTAATTCAGTCAAATGTGACCCCCTTTCTAATCCTTTACTAGAAACAGTTATCCAATGTCCATTTTGTGTCTATTTTTAACCACTGCCAGTCACAAAAGAGGCCTTGGATTACAGATTCCAGCAACCAACCACTGTACAAGACCCTCATCTCTCTCTTTTTTATTTTTTATACAAATGAGTATACTATAGCTGTCTTCAGAGGGCATCAGATCCCATTTCAGATGGTTGTGAGTCGCCATGAGAATGCTGGGAATTGAACTCAGAACCTCTGGAAAAGCAGTCAAGTGCTCTTAACCACTGAGCCATCTCTCTAGCCCCATCCTCATCTCTCCTGGTTTTTAATCAATCCTATCTCTATGGGGCAGCAGTTAAGAGCACTTATTGTTCATACAAAGAATATGGGTTCAGTTCCCCGTGCCCACATGGCAGCTCACAATCATCTGTAACTCCAGGTCTAGGCGATCTAAAGCTCTCTTCTAGCCTCTACAGGAACCAGGCATGCAAAATACAGAAGTACATGTAGGCATAGGCAAAACACTTAAATGAATGTAACTATAGTACCTTCCCTGTTTGAGAGAAGAGAATTTACACTATTAAAAGGACCTTATGGAAAAAAATCTTAGTCTTAAACTTAAGCAGTTAAGGTAAACCAGTAACACACCCAATGGAAACATTTATAGTCAGAGCGTAAGTTTTTGGACAAGACAACAAAAGACAATACCAGGAGGCGTTACACATTTGTAGTCTTCCTGAGTTTTAACTTTTATCACCCAGATCCACAAAGGATGCTGGCTCTGGTGCATGAGATGAACCATACGTGAGTCATTATAAAAACAAAGATCCTGAATACCAGTGGTTGCTGGAGAGCCACTTCAACAGCCAGGCCTCACCTCTGAAATTTGCAATCAGAAGCAATGTGACCAGCCCCTCCACACTTGGTACACACAGTAGTATTGGTAATGCTGCGCGTCTCTGAGCTCTGCCAGGGCCTTAAGATCCTGTTGAGATGGAGAAATCAATCAAACACCTGTAGAGACCACGTCCCACTTCAAAAAGGTTCAAGTTTCTATGTATTCTTCTCAACATTATCACTAACCTATTATCATCTTCCCGTAGAGTGCCATTCAAGCGAGCCAACTCTCGAAGCTGCATTTTCCGTAGATCATTCTGGTCCTCTGGGGTCTCAATACCCTGCTTCAGGATGTTTCTGATCTATTAAGATGCAGCAGCAGTTAGTTGTCAAAATACTTAGGGCCATCACCTAGGTTTCCATCAAGAAGCCCCCTCCTGGGCTCACCACACACCTGTTCTACTGCCTTTTTGACATTCTCCATCGTATTGGCAGTGACTAGAGCATGAAGAGGCTCATCTTCCCCTGGCAACATCTGACCATCTTTACGCCCAACTTTCCCTTCTTTCACTGATCCTTTTCCCCGAATCATGATCTTGGCGTTGCATTCCTTCTCAATGTTCTTCAGGGTGTTCCCTCTATCAAAGGCAGAAAAGACTGTTTACACAACCTGTGCAAACTCCTACTTCAGTAAAAAGGCTGGGCTGAGTAGACATTAGTGGGAAACTGCAAAATGCAGAGCGTGGGATCACCTAGCCAGGGACTCTGTTCAGAGTTCTACACTAAGGTCAGCTCTAACATCATCTCAGGATTTTACTTCACAGAAAACTGTGTGTGTGGTGGGATGGACACCTTGACACAAATCGAGTTTAAGCACAATCCAGCCAAAACAAATGCCACACCAAATTCAACAACAAACCCAAATACAATCAAAACCTAGGGTGCCATAGACTAGTAATTACTCACCTGGGTCCAATTAGGAGCCCCACAAAATTGATTTCTGGATATTCGTCTTGGGGGATCATTACTTTATCACTCACACGTGTTGCTGGAGGCCTAAGGAAGAAAAGATCATCACCATCTATTTCTGGGAGGTGGCACACATAATCCAAGCTCTTTATTTAAACTAATCAAGAAGAGTATATACTATGTAAGAACTGAGGATAATTTGGGCCAAAAGGTGAGTAGGTCCACCAAAACTGTCCCAGCAGGTCACATATGAACTCAGTGTGCCCTTTAATGTGCTCTCTGCTTACTTGTAATCTGCAGGTGGTTTAAAGTCTGGGTTGAGAGCAACCATCTCCGTAATAAGGGTGTGCCGCTCCTCTTCAAGCTTTTTGCGGGTACGGAACTCTCGCGTGTTAAGCCGCTTCCCCTCGCTGTTGTAGATTGGTTCAGGGGAAGGGGACCTGTGGGAGACAGATCCTCATTACTGCTCTGACCCCCACTCACCTTGCTCCCACACGGACTATAACAAGTCTCCCCAGCCCCTCTGCCTCTCAGATCCTAACAACACTCTTCGGAGGAACCGACCATAACGTGTGCTATTCAAGATCGTGTGGAATGAGGAGATGGAATCTGACTTAACGTTAAGCAAACTGTGGTGTATGTGAGAAAAGGGAAAAATGCTCTTACTTCTACGTGACCGGGGAAGAATCTATTAAAGAGAAACCTCTGGACCACAAGCGGCAAGAACAGGACCATCCTCTGGAAGCTTCTTGCCAAATGACTCTTTCATTTGAAAAAATATGTAATAACCAAACTTGATGAACCACAGAAACCCAAGTTATGGTGAACTGTGCCTATCAGGAAGAGCATCTGTACCCCCTGCCACATAGTGAACATAAGCTCGTTCACCCAAGCAGCTGGGACTCAAGCTACTGTAGCCACTTGGCCCCACAATGGAGAGATATGGTGCAAGGCTTCGTCTCTGCTTTTCCTTCAATGGCCTGGCTGGCTGTTCGAGGTGGGGAGTCTGAGTAGAGAAAACCGTTAAAGTGCTAACACAGCCTCTGCCAAGAGGCTGCAAATGCAAATTTAGTCAAACACTTGTCTAGGGTCTGAACCTGCCAACAGCAAGGGGGAAGGAACTACAATTCTCCACCAGAGTTTACAAGTCCAGAAAGCAGAAAGTTCTCTCTCATTTTTAAGGAGTAAAATGCTGTTACAAGCAAAAATTAAAAAAAAATGTATATATATATATAGATATATATATAAATGATAAAATGGTCAGTTTACCACAGCTAGACTTTTGCGGTAACAAAAAAGAGAAGTTACACTCCTAGAACTGAGTTAAGATTACAAAAAGGACATAGGTTTGATACTCTGTATGAAAATTTAGTAGCAGCTGCAAGAAGGGAAGAGACCATGTGGATCAGGTTATTTTAAAAACCATCCTGAAAAGAGTCCAGACTCCTACACCCTTGCTTTAGTTGAGAGCACTGTGCCTAGTTGGAGAGCAAGAACTGAACTCGGCTGCTCCCACTGTCTTCAGCCTAAAGGGAACCATGTCATACCAGGTTACACACACGATGGAATAAAAGGTCAGGTTTGTTCGTGGCTAATGACGCCTAAATGACACCTCCGTTTCTAATATCTGTATGAACTGTTAGCACAATTCAGTCATGGTAAACACAAACAAATGTTCCCAACTCATTAGACTGTCATCTTACACATTTAAATCTATAACATTTTTAAACATTTTAACTGTGCAAGTTAAGCAACATCAAAATAGCATAAAGTGGCTTAATTTTGAAATACACCTTAAGAAGTCATCTTATTAAGGTAAGAAACTCATATATTTCCCTCCAACCTGGGCTTAAAAAGCAAAAGCAATCAGGCATTAGGGCCTCTTTCAAAATTGAGCACACACAGGGAGGAAAACCCTGTCCTGGTTGTACTTATTTCTAGCATATCCACCCCATTGCTATCTAGGATCCAGTGTTTCTGGCTAATTACCAAATTGTACAAGAACCAAACTGGCCTTTTAAAGGCTTTATAACCATTTAACCTCTTCCCAAACTGTGGAAGTGAAAAGCAAAAGCTAGCAATCTAGAGGTTAGACTGGCCGGACTTCTTCACCTAGAAGAGGCATCAGAGACATCAACTGCACTCTAATCCCAGTTTTCCAGGAAGCAAACAAGGTTTGTTAAAAACTCAACCTTTGGAGGGATTGCCTGGTAACCTGTAGACATACCATTAAAGGGGAAAAGGCCACAAAGGCACGAAACAGTTGTGGTCTATAACCTATAATGTCAATCTTAAAAAAACTAAAAAATAAAAATCTTCAAATCAAAAAAGAAATGTAAAATTTCCAACCAAAATCTATATGTAAAAATATAACAAACTTGATAAGCAAAAGAAAGTCAATAATGGAGAAATCATTAGGTTCATTTGTTTCATGGTAAGGGGCAGAAGAACTGCATGTGACCAGGATAACAAAAGCCAGAAACACCTTCAAAGCAATCTTTTCAACTATGCTACATGCACTAAGAAAGATTTCAGTGGAAGCTTATTGTCTATTAAAGGACAAGACTTTAGCTGTTCAAAGACCTGTACCAGCCAATAAAATTCCACTTAAACACTCCTCTCTCACAGACATCTTAACTTTCCAGAGGTGAGAGAAACTGCACACTGAAATGGCATGACCACAGCTGTTTGAGGCCCATACTCCCTTTTAAAAAGGAAAAAGTAATAATTTAGGGGTTGGTTGCTTGCCTTCCCTTCCCAAAACCCGCAGGCAATGGCCAAGGCTGAAAATTAACTGGCAATGAAGGAAGTTGGTTAGAAATCTCCTGATTTTAAAACAATCTCAAAACCACAAGCAGGTAAGACTTCAACAAGCTTTGGCCTGCTTTTCAATTCAGTGATGGTTAAAAATACTCTCAAATCCCTGCATAACATACCCAATGAGAAAAACTACCCCCTGTGCTTTCAGCCAAAGCAGCCAGTGAAAAGGCAGGTTAATGGCCACCTCTCACTGTCCCTAGGGGTGGGCAAATTACCAGGTTAAAATCTATATGCTTACCAATTAGAAACCAGTTAACCATTTTCTTTAACTTATTCTCCCATTAAGAGAACTTTTCTAACTGTTGACTGAGCATACATTCTACTCTGGTCAGAATACCAGTCGTGTTAACTAGGATTTATTGAACTGACACAATATGTTGCCACCAGTAAAAACATATTGAGAAAAAAGGTAAAAGCGTTACTGTCAGCTGGTTAAAACTGTTTCCCAACCTGTCCTCAGGGTTAGGGGGGATGCCCAGGTCTCCTGTGCGCAGTTTACGAGTCAGGTCTTCTATCTGTAGTTGCACTGGAAGAAACCAGGTTAGGAAAGAAAAAAAAGGATGGAAAAAAGACAATGTTACCAAAAAACATCTCAAATCTCAATAACAAGCATGAAGAACTCGGAGACTTTGAAAGGGACGACTGATCAGTGACACACTGAGGCAAAAACCCCCAACCACCTAGCGCAGGAGTCCATCTACATCTACAGCTAATGTCCACCTCAAAATGGTTATCACTTAAGGAAGCAAACAGTTTGTTGGAAGAGGGGTTAGCAGTTAAGACTGTTCACTAGAGCTTACAATTGCAATTATCAGGAGGTAGTCACCTCTCCCTTCCCCACCAACACTTGCTTACGATTGGTGCCCCAAACCAACGGCATTTAAGATATCATCAGTACCTGCTTCCCACCAAACTCAGGGCAAAACTTAAGTTTCTATTTCTTTAATAAGTATTAAACACAGCCCAAAAGTACTCAATTGACATGGGACAACAAAAATAGCAGTTGAGCAAAGATCATTTTCATTAAGACCAGATTTAAAACTCTTTAAGCAAGACACTCAATAACCAATTTAACATCTTACAGATTTGTGTGTATACTTTCTGTACAACCAGATCTGTACTAACAGAGCTCCCCAATACCTGCACCCTTACTCCAATACTGAACAAACCACATACCTTTCTTCATAATCCAATGGGCCTAAGTAAGGTGCTGTAAACTTTATGATCCGCCCCCCCCCCCCCCCCGATAGGGTCTCAAAAACACAGCCCTGGCTGTCCTGGAATGCACTGTGCAGACCAGGCTGGCTTAGAACCCAGAAATCATCTGCCTTTGCCTCAGTGACTGGGTTAAAGGTGTGCACTACCTTCACCCACCTATGAGTTTATTTTCAGACCAGCTACTGATATCTTAGGAAGGTGTGTAGATGCTAAGTGAGGGTCAAGAGAATGTATATGGCCCCCAAGTTTGAAACATGAGAGATTCACTAAAAGCTATCAGTAACTCAGACAAAATTTAACACAGCACTAGGATAGCAAACCTAGAGTAGCTTCTTCAACATGGTATGTTACTGCTTCTGGTATGTGTTTTTATCATGCCCCAGGTCTCTGAGAAAGCAGTAACGACACACAGTTTACCTACAATTAGGTTTAATACATACCTTAAATACAGAAAATTCTAATTATCTGCATTAAAACATGTTTCACAGGACTATACAACATCTCCATGCTGAAATACTGATTAAAAAAAAAAAAAAAAAAAAAAACCGACAGTGAAGAGGATACCAAGGACCCCTGGACAAAGCAAATGTGCCATGGAGACACTGCTACTCTCCAAGCTCCTTCACGGCAACAAGCTCTAGGCTTGCAGCCAGACTAAGTTCAGCAACTTAACGTGAAAGTGCCATAGGGCAGCCTCTAGTTGTGGGATCTAACGTGAATAAACATCCAGCACTGAAGAATAAACCAGGAAAGGCTGCTTGCTACCTCCCTTGAAGTAAAAAGGCACCCTAGCTTCTAACTCTGAGTTTATCTACTTCAACAAAATATGTAAATGGTCTCTAAGGGCCTGATGCATTAACTGGGCCTCCAGAGGAAGAGGGAGCTGTAAAGCACTGTTTCTTAGCCTGTTCTTGGGCTGTGGGAGCACTAAGGACATAATGACACCTAAGGCTTGGGTGAGAGTAAACAGCAGGAGGAAGCAGGATTAGTAGTAAGTACTGTGAGAAGCAGACAATCCCACGCCTCAAAATCCTCAGCAATCTAAAAGCCAGGAAACGAAGACCTCCAGATTCAGAGCACATTAGCCTTGAAGCTGTCTGAGAAGGCCACAGCTCAATGGACTCAACGAGGTTTCTGCCCCAAAGAGGATGTTTACTTGGTTAGTTGAAAATGTTTATCAAGTGCACTTTTTGAGACAGCAGGACAGATATAAAACTTCCATTTATTATGACCTTGGATTTTAAGTAATTTTGAGGTTTAATTCTGTGGACAGTAACCTAATTTTTAAAATTCTGCCACCACTTCATTTCAAATCAAACAGTAAACCCTTCCCAGCAGAGTCCTTTAGTGGTAAATAACAAGAGCCTTTGTTTTAAGACAGCTCTCTAAAGATGGAACAAGAAAGGATACTGAAGGGAAGGATTAAATTCAACAAAATGGGCAAACTGCAAATGCTTTCCAAGACACTTTTTGCTTAAACTATTTTGTACCTACAAAAAAACAAAACCACAATTTTAGGGAAAGGGAACCATGACATTATGGTGACAGGCCATGCTACAAAAAAACAACTGGTTTACAATACCTGCAGTGTTCTCCACTGGGGCCTGTCCAGAGGAAGAGAGCATTCACCTCACCAATGAGCAAGAACAGCAGCTGAGAAGGGGGCTGCCGAGCTAAGAGCAGGCCCAAACAAGAAGCTGCAAATGCAGGACTGGCCAAGCAAATCACGGATTACACAGCTATGAAAGCATAGCTCATCACACCTTGTTCCCATGACTAAAATCTTAAGACTTTCAGCAGGTTCATCACTCAGAACAATCTGCAGTAATCTGAAGATGCACCTGGATGTAGAACGTGTATTTACCTATGTACGCTCTTTCCTGTTCCCGAGTCAGTCCAGGGGGGATAACTGTGGGCATGCCTGGAATCACTGTCTTCTGCTCCATTGTGTCTTGGTTCCATCGGCTCCTCTTCCTCTTCTTACTTGGGAAGTCTAAAGACAGACAGAGTCCATCAGGCAGAACTATCAACCAGAAGGCAAGAAGTTCCTAATTAAAACTAAACTGAAATCACCTAAATTTTTAAAAGGAAAGAAATCTCAGAGGTCAGAGAAAACAAGCAGCCATTATAAAGATCCTCCTGTCAGGAAAGTTAAGGAACAGTTCACACTTAGTTCTTTTATAATGAAAAAACTAGAGAATGGAACAAGGAACACATTTCTTTTGTAGTGTGTTAACATCAGAGTCTCTGCATATATTAGGTAAGAGCTCTATCTACCACGGATGCATATCTCCAACTCTTTGGATCTTTTGTTTGGTTGGGTTTTTTTGTTTGTTTGTTTTTTGAGACAGAAGTCCCTTTACAGAACCCTGGCAGTCTTAAACTATGTAGACTGGCATCAAACTCAAGAGAGCCCCATGGTTCTCTGCCTCCAGAGTGCTAGGATTAAAAGCATGAACCATCATGCCACTGCTTCCAAAGTCTTAATGCATAGAAACCCAGAAACAGAAGTGTTAACAGATACATATTATCAATTCTGAATGCCTTAAAGGGCAGAAAAGAGGAAGATGGAATGAGGCCCACAAAGCATTGGCACTCAAGCTACAAATCTCTTGCTACACATTACTGTGGGAAACATGCCATCCTTCAATATGACCATCCTTACTCGCGGAAAGATCAGCATTCAGTTTTCCTGAACAGTGGACACTTGTCATCAGATCTCTGATTTATTACATTCTTCCCTACATTTACCACACAAGGTTTTCTACTTCTCAGATTACAGGCCCAGAGAAAAAGCCTTTTAAAACAGCACGGGGAAAGCTGGTCACTCTGAGAACCTTCTAGAAAACAAAAGGAGAACAGCCTTAATAAATGATCGAACTCAAGCATCCCTAGTAGCCTTCCGAACTCGCCTCATTGTGAAAGGAGACACTCTCGCCACGGGGCTGCTAAAAACCATCAAGGGAGCCACTCACACCACATCGTCCCGTGGACCTGACTCTCCTGTCCTCCATAGCAGGAGCTCAGGGGGCAACAGGTGGCTTCTTCCAAAACTACCACAATTGCGCCACCAAGCCTGAGCGCCTCACTGCGTCTGCGCGAAGAACGCTTCCTCCCGCCCTTCTGGCTCTCGCGGTGCGCGTGCGCAATCGAAGCCTCCCAACCAGGCCGCGCGTTCCCCGTGGCGCGTCCGCCCGGGCCTCCCGTGCGCGCGCGCGCGCGGTCTCGCCGCGTCCAACCGCGGTGGCGTTGCCCCTCCGTCGGCCGGTCCGGTTCGCCCGACGACTCTCGCGCCCTATCGGCCCGACTCACCTCCGCCGCCACCGGGCTGGCCCGGCTGCTGGTCCTGGCGCGGAGGCGACCCTCGCTGAAAAGAGCGGCGGCGGCGGCGCGGGGGCGGCTGCTACGGCGGGTACGAGACCGGGGGCGGCGGCGGTGACGGCACCGCCGCTAAGGACAAGGCCGTGGTTAGGGCCCCCGACGGCGGCGGCGGCGGCCCGAGCGCCAACAGGCTGGGCTCGAAGCTGCCTCTGGGCCCAGGAAGTGGGGAAAGGCCTGGTAGGCCCAGCTTACCCAGCGGCGTGGCGTTCGCTCCGGTCGCCATGGCGCCCCAGGGGACCGGCAGCAGCGGTTCCTCGTCCTCCGCGGCGGCTTCTCCTTCACGAACCTTCCGGGAGCTGGGGGTGGGGGGGAGGGGACCCGACTACGCGGCTGAAGAGCGCGGGGAGCCCGTCCTCTCACGCGGCGGGCGGCGGCGGCGCCAGACGCACAAAGAGGGAGGAGAGAGGACGCCGCGGGGGCGGGCTCGGGGCGGAGGGGCCGCGGCCTGGATTGGGCCGGCCCGAGGTGAGGTCGGAGGCAGAGGCCTCCGATTGGTGGAGCACTGGCTCTTTTCACTATGCGTCGGGATTGGCCGAACCGTTAGGCCCGGCGACGAAATGGCGGCGGGGCCGGGGGAGCTGGGAGGTGTCGCAGCGCGCACTCCTTGTTACTGCGCCGACTGAGGCCAGAGTGGCGGGGAAATAGGAGGGGGCAAAGTCTGTGACGTGAAGAGAACGGCTAGCTCATTGGCTGAAACCGATGGAGGTAAGCTATTCGGCCTCGTAGTGCCACACGATTGGCTGAAATGATTCCCCTCCCCCAGGAACCAGCCGCTCGAGAATGGAGAAAGCCGGGAGGAGAAGCCGGAACCAAGGCGGAGAGCAGGGGTGCGCATGCGTAGGGAGGGCACGCGGGCTCCCCGCCCCCTTCCCCAGAGGGGCGGAACAGGGGCCTTAAGTGACGTTTGTCATTGTGTTAGAGGTAACTAGGGACCGCGGGGAAGGGGCGGGCTCGAGCTGACGAACTGGATATGTCGACGCTGCAGGTAGAGTAGAGAAAGACTTCCTGTTTTCTCTGAAAAATAGTGTTACGGAATGGCTCTAAAATAGGGTAGTTGGTGGGTGTGTTTAAAGACTTTATTTCATTCCGGTACAAGGTAGCCAAGTAGCCTGTCACCCGAGAACTTGAAAGGCTGAGACAGGAGAGCTGACATGAGTTTGGGGCTAACCTGGGGTACAGTATATCTCAAAAAATCCAGGTTCAATGGCACATACTGTAATCCTAACTCTTGTAAAGGAAAAGTCAGGCGCTCCAAGTCCTTCTTAGAGGGAGAGGGGAGAAAAAGTCATTTCAAAAGTTAGTCTAGCGCTGGGCGTGGTGGCGCACGCCTTTAATCCCAGCACTTGGGAGGCAGAGGCAGGCGGATTTCTGAGTTCGAGGCCAGCCTGGTCTACAAAGTGAGTTCCAGGACAGCCAGAGCTACACAGAGAAACCCTGTCTCGAAAAAAAAAAAAAAGTCTAAAAGTGTGCACTTCCAGGGAAATCTCAATGTGTTGGAAATTTGTTTCCGGTACCTTAAAATTACCCATGAAAATGGTAGGGAACTTGTAAACGAGTCTGAGGTCAAACATGCCTCCCCGTGAAATAAACATGAGAGTAATGAAACAGGTTAGCACAACATAATAGAACTGGGGATAGATAGGGTTCTCACAGTGGGGTTATTTAGACCCAGTAGGGGAAACAATGTTTAATATGTAATTAGAGTGGCTAGAGAAATGGCTTAGCAGATAAGACCAGGCACTGGCTACTCTTCCAGAGTCCCAGGTTGGATTCCTAGAACCCACGTGGTGACTCAAACCATCTGTAACTTCAGTCCCAGGGAATCAGAGCCCTCTTCTGGCCTCACAGGCACTGCATGCATATGGTGCACAGACAAAACACCCACACACATGACATAAGTAATCTTTTAAAATGATGTAGAAAAGTAGACATGGAGACAACAGAAGGTTTGGGGTAATCTAGGAAGAAAGAGACTACAAAGATAAGAAACTCAAGTATGGGGGATGGTTCAAGTCAACAGACTATGACAGGTAGGGAGGAAATGGCCATAGAACAGAGAAAGAGCAAGTATCTGGGCAGAAAATACAATTGAGTGGTAGAGCTAGCACATGTAACTCCCAGATTACATCAGCAGACATGTAAAAGTAGAAAAGCCAACTGTAATACCAAGAAGCCTGTCAAACTAAGCAGAGGAGGGACCGGCTCAGCCGTGAAGAGTGCTGGATACTCTTCCACACCAACCAACAACCATCTCACTTCTGTTCCAGAGGATGACGACTCCCTGTTCTGGACACCTCAGGCACTGCTCTTACAGCTGGTGCACAAACATACATGTAGATAAGACACTGATACACATTAAAATAATCTCTAAAGATTTAACAACAACAACAAAACCCCCACAGTAGTAGAATACTTGCTTAGTATGGCCAAGGGCCTCAGTTCAGTCCCAAATACTGAAAGCCATTATGTAGCTGGCCAGAGCAGGCTGTGGTAGTTTGAATGAGAGTGGACCCCTTAGACGTCTTTGAATGCTTAGCCCCAGTTGGTAGATCTATTTGGGAAGGATCTGGAGACGTGGTTTTGTTGGGGGAGGTGTATCACTGCAGGTGATTTCAAAAGCCCACACCGGGCCTAGTCTCTGTCTGTCTCCCTCTCTCTGCTGATTCAGTATAAATTCTCAGCTACTAGGACAGAAGCATGCCTGCTTCCTGCTGCCATGCTCCCCACCAAGGTTGCCATGGACTCAGCCTCTGAACTGTAAGCAATAAGCTCTCTCTTCTCTAACTTTCCTTGGTCACAGTGTCTCTTCACAGCAATAAAAAAGTAAGTGATGGTGGAGACATAGCATGGAAACTCTTGGAACCTTGATCAATCATGACACTAGGAATGTCAAGGAGCACTTAGGCCATGGTCCATCCACAGCCTGTCCACCATGGCTTCCTGCCCATCCAGGGATAGGACTGCACACCAGACCCACTGTGCTTTGGGGTGAGTGTGGTGCTCTGGAAAGTGTGCAGGCTGCCAGTGAACTCTCCTCTGTCAGGAGAGGTAACTGAAGTCAATGAGACACTTGCAGAAAACCTAGGACTTGTGCACAAATCCGTGAAGGGAGTTGGCTGATCAACATGACACTGTGTGATTGTTCAGAGCTGGGTGAACTAATGAGTGAAGAAGGATAAGAAATAATGAAATCCACTGAAGAGTGACCATGGCACCACATACCCCAATCAGTGGGAGGTGACCTGCTCTAACATACTTGTCTTAAGTGAGTAGAGGATAGAAGGCTTGAGAGAACTTTCAGCAGTACTGATGGAGACGAAACCACTCTTGACAATACTACTTAAGGAAGGAAAAGCCCAGCTTGCTAATGGGTGCAGGTAAGCACTGTGTACATACTTTTGTAATATATTAGATACATATTTAGACTAGGGATTTAGCTCCAGTCTTGAGAATTCATGAGATCATCTATGGGAAAAAGTAATTATAAAGTTGGATTTGATGACAAGCCACTGTTTTAATTCCAGCACTCCACAGACAGAATTCAAGGCCAGCCTGGTGTGTGTGTAACAAGTTCCAGGCCAGCAAGAGCTACATGATGAGACCCTACCCAGTGATTGTAAGAATTCCAAAATTCAGGATAACAATGCTGTAAGTCTTGCATAATATTCTAATCCACCCATATCTATCCCTGGGTTTAGGTCAAGAGACTTCATGTACCTTCTCATTGGAAACAGTGTCAGATGAAGGACAGTGCTGTCTTCATTTTACCATGTGCAGCAGTGATGGCTGCTGGGTTTACAGTGGAGCACTGACTCTGCAGCACAGCAGGCAATGAAACAATCATCCTGCCGAGTCAGGACAGAAGGACGCCCTGGTAGGGACAGAATGACACCCTGGTAGGGACAGAATGATGTGGCTTTGGCCCTGGGACAGGGCCAGCAGGTGTGGGCTTAAGACTTGTTTGTATAATAATGTACATATTTTCACATTCCTCTGAGGAATGTCCTCTCTGCTAACAACATTAATAACTCCATGATAACCAGAAACAGCATGAGTCTGGGAGGTGAAGGTGTGGCTAATGTCTCAGCATATTGGTAAAAGCTGGGACCTTTAGGACACCCTTAAGGCTGTGGAAAAGAACTCTAAAAACATGAGTTTGAAAATATATAATTTCTCAACTATGCAAAAATATAAGGATGCAATATGAATTGCATAAGGGGCTTCACAGATCTAAAGGAACAGAGGCAGCTGCACTATGAGCCAGCTTGTGAGAAAGACACTAAGGAAATAAAGAGTGGTGATCGAAAGCTGAGATCCCACTCAGCTAAGTTTTTGGGTTTTGTTTTGTTTTGTTTTCTGTTTAGGCTTACAAATGCACGCAGTTTCCTGAGCTCAGGGTCAGCCTGGGACAGAGATAGTTTAGGTCCAGGTGTGGTCAGAATGGCACTCTCAGGGTAAGATTTACAAAGCTAGAATTACAAAGGCAGGCAGATCTCTGAATTCTTTTGCAATGTTTAAAAAAAAGAAAAAATGTACTTGTTATTCTTTTCCTAAGAATCAAGGAGCCTGGGTTATAGAATGCTGGTTCATATGATAATCTGGAATAAAGAACTGAATATGTAAATAAAAAATTGGATTTTTGGTCTGCATGACCTAAACAAGCAGAAAGTGACAGCAGTCCTTCTTTAGAATGTTTTCTCTAGTGAGAACTAAGTGTCTGGAAATCTTGAGAGAGTGAAAGCAGCGTTTCTGACAGGGTTTCTGATTGTGCTTGGAAAAATCCATGGAGCACGAACATAGCTCTTTCAGAATTTTTTGGTCAGAAATCCCAAGAATTACTGACACAGTCTTTTAGAATGTTTCCCTAGCAGCTATCCATAGAAGGCTGTCTGAAGAATGATCATAGCTCTTTTACCATTTTTTCAGGCTTTCTGATTTTGATCAGAAAACCCAAGAGTTACTTTAGAATTTTTCTAACAGGATTTCTGACTTAGTCAGAAAATCCAAGAATTTTTTTTATAGCAGTTTTTCTGACTTCAGAAAACCCATGAGCTATCCAGAGAGTTTTTAGAATTTTTACTACCAGAGAGAGCTGTCGCAACCACGGTTTTTAGATTGGGGGCTTGGGGGTGGGTGGGAGGAGACTGTCTAAAGAGCAGAACACACACACAGAGACACAGAGAGACAGAAACAAGAACACAGAGTCTGGAAAGCCATCTCAGCAGAACTTGGCAGCCAGCTCGGACCCACAGTTTAACTGTTGCACTGCTTCCAAACACTCCTCTCAGAATCCAGACCTAGCTAGTGCTGGTCCTTGGCATCATCCTCTTCAGAAGGCATAAACCAAGGCAGGATAATTATGAGTTTGAAGCTATACACTATATAGTTAGGCCTCATCTAAAAGAAAAAACTAATTCAGGAAATGGCAAAAAGACCAAGGAGAGCGGCTAGGTTCCCTGATCCCAGCACTGGAGTTCAGACTGGGGCCTGTCTCAGGAAGTGGAGTGGGAAACTGGGGAAAGGCACAGGAGCTCAGAACAGGAATTGCTCTTGCAGAGGACTGAGTTTGGTTCCCAGCTTCCATGAGAAGTAGCCCACAACTGCCTGTAACTTCTGCCCCATCAGGCACTGCACTCACGGGCACATAGCTACATGTGGATATATACACATCATTAAAAATAGTAAAAACTGGGCTGGTGAGATGGCTCAGTGGGTAAGAGCACCCGACTGTTCTTCCAAAGGTCCAGAGTTCAAATCCCAGCAACCACATGGTGGCTCACAACCATCCGTAACGAGATCTGGCGCCCTCTTCTGGAGTGTCTGAAGACAGCTACAGTGTACTTACATATAATAAATAAATAAATATATCTTTAAAAAAAAAATAGTAAAAACTAAGCCGGGCGTGGTGGCGCACGCCTTTAATCCCAGCACTGGGGAGGCAGAGGCAGGCGGATTTCTGAGTTCGAGGCCAGCCTGGTCTACAAAGTGAGTTCCAGGACAGCCAGAGCTACACAGAGAAACCCTGTCTCGAAAAACAAAACAAAACAAACAAACAAAAAAAATAGTAAAAACTAAGCCGGGCATGGTGGAACACACGCCTTTAATCCCAGCACTTGGGAGGCAGAGGCAGGCAGATTTCTGAGTTTGAGGCCAGTCTGGTCTACAGAGTGAGTTCCAGGACTACACAGAAAAAAAAAAAAAAAAACAAAAAAAACCTTTATGTTGACAAGGCAAATATGAATAAATAAAATAATAAAAAGAAAAACCAGGGGGAAGGTGGCTCAGTGGTTAAGAGCTCTGGCTGTTCTTCCAGAGGACCTTGGTTCAACTCCCAGCAACCACATGGCAGTTTACAACCATCTATAGGTCCAGTTCCAGAGCTTCTGATACCCTCACACCAACATACAGACAAAACACCAATGTACATTTAAAAAAAGATAAACCAAATGTGTGTGTGTGTGTGTATGAATGAGTACTCCCCCTGGGTGTGTATGTATGCATCTTTGTACCCTGTGCATGCCTGGTACCAGCAGACAGCTTTTTTGACCAGAACCCCCTAGAACTGAAATTATAAGACAGTTGTGAGCCACCATGTAAGTACTGGGAACCAAACCAGCCAGGGTCCTCAGCAAGATCAGCAAGTGCTCTTGACCACTGAGCTCTCTTTCTACAGCTCCCCCCCCCAACCCCGCCTTTTTTTTTTTTTTTTTCCATCGAGACAGGGTTTCTCTGTGTAGTCCTGGCTGTCCTGGAACTCACTCTGTAGACCAGGCTGGCCCCGAAGTCAGAAATCCACCTGCCTCTGCTGCCCAAGTGCTGGGAATAAAGGCATGCGCCACCACTGCCTGCCCCTACTCCCCTGCCCCCTTTTAAATAGAAAAAGGTGACAGCTCTGTGATAAAAGCATAGGCCCCAGGACCTATCTGTAGTACAACAAAAAAATAACAAAAGGTGAGTGGGACTGGTGGCACATGCCTGTAATCGTGCCTGTAATCGCAGCACTTAGGAGGTGGAAGCAAAGAGATAGCTGTCAAAGCCATGCTGGCTATAGGACATCCTGCCATAATGAAAACAAGTAGTAAGAGAAGGTTCTGCCTGCAGGTCACATGGGAGACTCCTGCTTATCGGGTAGAATCCTCTTAGGGCTTTTTGTTTGAGACACACACTATGTAGTCCTGGTTAGCCTAGAACTTGCTGCATAGACCAGGCTGACCAGGAACTCACAGAGATCCAGAGATCTACTTGCCTCTGCCTCCCTAGTGCTGGAATTAAGGGCTATGTACTGTGCCCAGCTTGCCCTCCCCCCTCCTTTTTTTTTTTCCAGACAGGGTCTCCTGTCCAGCTTGGCTTCAAGCCACTATAAATTTCAAATGGATCCTCCTCTCTTTCCTTTTTTTTTTTTTAAAGATTTATTTTATTATTATACCTAAGTACACTGTGCCATCTTCAGATAGACCAGAAAAGGTCGTCAGATCTCATTACGGATGGTTGTGAGCCACCTTGTGGTTGCTGGGATTTGAACTCATGACCTGTGCCAGGAAGAGCAGTCAGTGCTCTTGACTGCTGAGCCATCTCACCAGCCCTAAAAGTCTTTTCCTTTTTTTTTTTTTTCTGTTTGTTTTTTGTTTTGTTTTGTTTTCTGAGACAGGGTTTCTCTTCCTAGCCCAGGCTGGCCTCGAACTCAGAAATCCGCCTGCCTCTGCCTCCCTAGTTGTGGCCTCCCTTCCCCCAGCCTGGAACCTGCTTGCTCAAGGGTGGAGCTACCGGCTCATTCGTCCTGCCACGCCTACTGCTGGAACCTGCCTTTGCCGCCTGGAGGCACACACGTGTTCGTCCTGCTACTGGACCCTGAGTTACTTGGCGGGATATTGGGTTCCCTCCCCCTTCCTTTATAACTGAGTGTCTGAAAATAGTAAAATTGAGCCTTGATCAGAATGTTTGTTGTCTTGGCTCCATTGTTTCTTCCGCCCTGTCTAGATTCCTCTCTTTTCAGCGAACTGCCATTCTCAGTTGAACCGTTCGTGTTGTGGACTGAGGGCAGGCCGCAACACCTAGTGCTGGGATTAAAGGTATGTGCCACCACTGCCCAGCTGTTTTGTTTTTCTGAGACAGAGTCTCACTATGTAGCTCTGGCTGATCTGGAACTCACTCTGTAGACCAGGCTGGACTAGAACTCACAGAGATCTACCTGACTCTGCCTCCCGAGTGCTGGGACTAAAGGTGTGCACCACCACAGCCCAGCTAGTCTATCCTTTAAAGGAAACAGACAGGAACTTGAAGAAGCCAGTTATATTAATAGTCAAAACCAGAGAAAGAATTGCCTTCTCCACCCCAGGGTCCCCTGCTAGGGAACAGTGCCACTCACAGTGGGCTGAAGTTTTTTTTTTTTTTTGAATCTTTTTTAAGGACATGCCCACAGGCTAACCTGATCTAGACAGGACTTCAGCATTTCTTGACTGTTCAATAGCCCTGCTTTAGCAATGGCGCATCCTGAGTAAAGCTTGAGGACTGTGGTACCTGCCCTGAGTTCCACGTTACTTTCTCAATCCGTAGGCTCCTTTGCAACTTCAGGGCTTTCCTTTCTGGCACAGGCCTGTTTGTTGAACATGCTAATAAACCCACCCATGTTCTCTGTTCTGCTTTCTTCACACAGGGTCTCAGCATGTAGCCCTGCCTGGAAATCCTGCCTCAGAGTCTAAAGTGCTGGGTGACAGGTTTGAGTCACCATAAGTGCTGAAGTATCTTTATCCCCAGAAACAAAAAGGAGGCCCCATCCCATAGCTAATATCCGCAGAGTATGTCTGCACCTCACTTTGGCAAACACAGCCACGCCAACCCAGCAATGCCACTTCCAGGAATTGATCCTCACAAACACAGAGTGGCTCTGACACGGGAGTTATTTATTGCAGTGTGGTTTGTGATATTAATGTAGAAATACGTTCCATCAATAAAGATCTTTCAGTTAACATTAGTCACCTAAACACATAAAACCCTACACTAGCTATACCAAGAAAAAAAAATCCAGGTTGATAAAGATCTCCAGAATGTATTTTCAAAAAGCCAGAGGGATATATAGAATGCTTCCATGTGAATAAAAATATGTCAAATTCTTTAAATATCATAAATACTTCTAGAAGGGACTGGAGGACAAACGAGAAGGCAGGTTTTATTTTTGACGCAGAGTCTTGCCTACATATAACCTTGGCTGGCCTGGAATTCACTATGGAGACCAGGCTGGACTATAATTCACAGGCAGTCCTGCCTCTGCCTCCTGAGTACTGGGATCACAGGTATTCACCATAGCCTAACCTAGAGTCTATTTTGTATCTGAAAAAGGCTACAAATACATAAATAAAATTATGTCTTTTAGTGCATATTCCTGGCTTGCCCTGTCTTTGGCTTGTGGCACCCACCTTTGTGGGAGCAAACATCAGTGGATCTTGTCTTTCACAGGCTCCTCACTTTGGCACACTATACCCCTAAACCTTTTCTGATGGGCTCCTGCCACCAGGTGTCACTGTCTGCAGCCACTCTCTAAAGTCTGAGGACCAGTTCTCTCAGGGTACCTGGGATCAAGTGTTGTGAACTGGGTGGAGAACACCTCTCACCCCCTACTGCCAGCATCCCCCCAAGAAATCGGGGAGATAGGAAGCTAGTATTTACTCTGTAGCCCTATCTCCCCTGATCCCTCAGTTGACTTGGGTCTGTCTCCCTGAGGACAAATACTGTGTCCCTTTCCTTCCTCTGGCTTCCTACTTTGGTCAAGCTAACCTCTTGGTCACTGGAAACCAGTCAGAGCTTTGGAAGAGAGTAGTCAAGAGGACAGTAACAACCACAAGGCCCACAATTCTGCTCACATGAACTGTCACCTACCCACCCTCACCCACCCACTGCTTCACTCAGCTGGCAAGTACTCGCAGCCAGCATGCCAGGCACCTTCTGCCAACATTTGTTCTAAATGTCAGAGGGTGACAGAGCTGGACCTTTACTCCACACGCCCCCTTACCCACCCCAGGCTGGGCCTTATCTGTGTGCCCCACCATTCTTCGATGGCCTTCAGTGTCTGGAACCACAGGGACGGGGACTAAGGGAGGACAATACAAAGAATAAACCACAGGGAGAAGATGCCAGCGAGTTTCCGGGGTGCTAAGCTGTATCTTGGTGTGGAGTGACTGAACAGCAAAGGAACTCACATCCCTCTCTCCAGTGTAAGCGATGCTTCGCTGTATGGTTACAGGCTGTTCACTGGACACTGGAGTAGACAGGGCCGGGGCAGGGTGCAGGTCTCAGAAATGGACATAGCTGCCAGCATCCCACAGACCACAAGCAAGATCCTACTTGGGGCAAGGCTGCCCTGGACAGGTCTCTGCTTAAGAGTTCCCCTGCACGAGTCCATAAGATGCCAGATTACAGCAGAGGACTCAATCGACACAGCCAAGAGAGGGCTGCTGGGGCAGAGACCACTGGCTTATGTCACCTGAGCCTAGACGCCACAGAGCACTAGTGGGCTGGCCCTTCTATGGTGCACACCTGAGACCAACAAGTACTTACAGAAAGATGTCCTGCAGGAAAGAGGGAGACAAAGATGAAGGAGAGAGGAAGGGAGAGAAGGTGAGGGCTCAACTCCTCTACCTCAGAGAGACTAGTGGGATAAAACCAACCAGCTTTAATACCAATATAATTCTCTCTTAAATACATGTTGCCCAGGATAGAACCTGGGGCAGGCTCTTCTTGGCAGAAAGAATGGAAAGGAAAAGTGAAAATGTGGAATGGATCAGCCAGGCAGTCTATCCTGCCCAGGGCCTCCTGTACTGGGGACGCTCTCCAGGGAGGGTAGGTGCTCACAGCTCCCTCTGGTCCAGTTATTGCTGAGGTGGGTGGGCTACCTCCCCTCTCTGCCCCCAAACATGTCTCAGAATTAGGTCTGCCCTCTGGAACCCCAGCAGAGGCTGGAGGTGGCAACTGAGGCCTAGGCGCCATCAGGGAGATAGCTCAGTAGCTGCTCTGGTGACCCGTGAGGATGTAGAGGTTGCTGTGTGCCCCGGGGTTATCAGTTGGGATGCTTTCCAGGATGATGTCCCTGGTGGGGGAAGAGGTACAGAGTGAGCAAAGCAGGAAAGCTAGGGAAGCCCATCCCAAGCCTAGCCTGGGGGCGGCGTCTGAAATTGAAGGCACATTTCAGATACCTGTGAGCCCCCAGCACTCGGAAGATCCTGGTCTCATCTGTTATCTCCTGCGTCACCTGGAAGACAAGGGACCCTGAGACCATCCCAACAGTCCTTTCTAAATAGGGGCTCATGGAGGCAGTTAGGACCCTAGCCCCACTCACCTCGTTGGTATCGAGGCTTCGGCCCTGCATGCCATGGCTCCAGAACGCCAGCACACTATCCTGCAGACACACTGGAAGAATGGGCTGTTAGCCCTACACTATCCCTGCACTCCACAAATATCCTCACTCTAGCCACAATGTATGGTGGCTGCTTCAGCCCCAACTGACACAGACCAACCCACAGGGGTCCTCACTAGTGCTGGGTGTCCAGGCTGGGTCCCCAAAGGCAATAGGGAATCTACAGTGGTCCCACTGTCAGCCCCAAGCTCTAAGCCCAGTTACATACTTCTGGACTGGATACCACTATGTCCACATGTGGCTCACTCACCCACAGTCTCAATAGTGAAGTCAAAGGTTAGTTCAGGGGCAAGTGCAGCCGTGGGTTCCCCCTGCAGGTTAACAATTCTCACACAGCCTGCACAAGGAGAGATCTTGTGAGTGGGGTACACCCGGCTCTCTGCTGAGACGGCCCACCCATAAAGCCTGCCTCACCACCACTTTCTCCACTGCCCTCCATTCCTGATCCTGAGGCACTCACGTTCGAAGCTGACCAGGACTGTGTCCCTGTCCACCTGGATCACCTGCTGTGCAGAACCTGGGATCCCCTCTGTGGACAGAGAAGGAAGGCAAGGCCCGGCTTGCTGAGCCAGTCCACTCTAGCATTCCAAGGACTGAGGGGGCATGCTACAGCCAGTCCTAAACCAACAGTGTATTTCACCTCACACCAGCCTCATGGGATCATACACAGGGACTTGCCCTTGGGCCTACTGGGATCCAGGGACGGGTTGCAGGGTCCTGTAAGAGCCCGCAAAAGGTCCAGGGTCAGACAAACCAGGTGGTAAGATTCCGTTGCCGAGGGGCTGACACAAGGCACTCCCCTCTCTGCACTTCATTTCCCTCTTTGGTAACTCAGATATGAGTTACTACCTATTTTACAGGGCCATTGTAAGAATTAAGACTGAAGGGGCTGGAGAGATGCTCATTGGGTAAGGGCATCATTGGTGGCTCTTCGAAAAGACAAGTTCACTTCCCAGCATGCACATACAGCTCACAAGCACTTGTAACCCCATGTCACCCTCTTCTGACCTCCAAGGCATGCCCATGGTATGGATACATACATGGAGGCAAAGCAGTCACACACATACATTTTAAAGATTTTTTTGTTTTAAGTTTTTTCGAGACAGGGTTTCTCTGTGTAGCCCAGGCTGTCCTGGAACTCACTTTGTAGACCAGGCTGGCCTTGAACTCAGAAATCTGCCTGCCTCTGCCTCCCAAGTGCTGGGAATAAAGGTGTGGGCCACCACTGCCCAGCTTTTTCTAAGATTTGTTTATTTTATGTATGTGCGTACACTATTGTTGTCCTCAGACACACCAGAAGAGGGCATCAGATTGGGCCCATTACAGATGGTTGTAAGCCATCATCTGGTTGCTGGGGATCGAACTCAAGACCTCTGGAAAAGCAATCAGTGCTTTTAACCACTGAACCATCTCTCTCCAGCCCCCTGCCACTGAACTCTATATAGCCTAGACTGACCTCAAACTCAGGATCTTCCTGCCTCAGCCTGCTGAGTGCTCATAGCACCACTTTTTTTTTTTAAGCTTTGGCTTGTTATGTTACCGAGGCTAGCATCTATTCGTGGGTTCATGCCATCCTCCTGCTTCAGCCTCAAAAAAGGGATCACAGGCCTGTGTCACTGTGCCCAGGCTAGCCCATGAAATCTTTCATGGAAGCCAGATGAAAGAGGCAGGACTGAAGTGCCTCTAGCCCCCCTCTGACCTCTCAAGCATCCCCTCCTGCAGCTCTGCTGCTCACCAGGAGGGATGAGGATGTCTGGAGTCAGGCCAGCTTCCAGGGGCAAGACATGGAACAGGACTCGGCAGCCAGGTCCCTCGGGTCCCTCGGCGCCCACACACACCTGTGGCAGCTCCTTCCCATCCAGCACCAGCGGCTCCAGCATCCCCGCCGGGCTGGGCAAGGGACTGGAAAAGTTCTGGGGGACAGCAGAGAGGCTTGGCTGTTTCTTCTGCAGCTTCCTGCCTCCCTCCTGAGGGTCCTCTGGTCTCTTACCTTCAGCAGCAGGAATTTCTGCAGTGGCTCATACCACTGCAGCAGAAGCAGACTGGCAGGCAGGGCGGCCAGCAGGAAGGTACTGCCGGTATAGGGGTTTCGAACTGCAGGGAGGAGGAAGGAGGTGGTGGGCAAGGGCTCAGCCTCACAGCACCTCTCCCAGCCCCATACAGTCAGCTCTTACCCACACGACACTGCAAGCAGCCTTTGGTGTCAGGAATCTTGGTGGACAGGGCAAAGCGTCTGTAGGGGTCAAGATCAGCATATGTTCTGGGAGCCATCCATGGGCAAGGCACCCACTGAACCCTGTGAGGTAGTCACTGTCATTTTCCTGGCTTTATGGATGAGACCCTAGACTCAGGGAGGCCCAGCAGTGTGCCTGCCTACAAGAGCTGTAAGGGACTGAGGCTCTGTGGGCATCTTGGGCTCCTCAGCCTGGGCACTCATGGGGGGTGGGGGGAGGTTGTTCTTTTCTTTTGGGTTTCACTTTTTAAAGTTTATTTTTGTGTATTTGACTGTTTGCTTGCATGCATGCACGCATGTATGTGTATGCATGTATGTAATGTGCACTGATTTTTTTTTTTTTTTTTTTTTTGGTTTTTCGAGACAGGGTTTCTCTGTATAGCCCTGGCTGTCCTGGAACTCACTCTGTAGACCAGGCTGGCCTCGACCTCAGAAATCCACCTGCCTCTGCCTCCCGAGTGCTGGGATTAAAGGCGTGCACCACCACGCCCGGCTATGTGCACTGATTTTATGCCTGCAAAGGTGGTGAGACTGCACCAGATTCCCTAACTGAGGATAAAGGTGTCTGAGTTAGCCAGTGGATGTCGGAAACGGAACCCAGGGCCTCTGGAAGAGTAGGAAGGGAGGAGGGATGGCTCCTAACCACTGAGCCGTCCTTCTCGTCCACTTCTGTGTTTAAGTTTTTGGAGAAAAGCAAGGTTCATGTAATCCAAGCTGCTCTCAAACTTCTGATCATGCTGAATCCTCCCAGGCGCTGACCTTAGAAGCCTGAGCCACCAGATCCAGCACCACCACACACCTTTTTTCTTTATTCTTTTTTACCTTTTCTTGGGCTGACTAGATAGCTCCTTAGGTACAGCTATCTACTACCACCAGACTTACAACCTGAACTCAATTCCTGGGATCTGTGCGGTATATCCAGGAAAATCACTCCTGTACGGTACCTTCTGACATCCACTTGTATACTGTGGCAGATGGGTCATCACCCACCACCCACCCCCAATAATGCCTTTAATCCAGCACTTGGGTGGGAGTCAGGAGGATCTCTGTGAGTTTAAGGTCAGCCTGGTCTACATAGTGAGCTCTAGGACAGCCAGGGCTATACAGAGAGACCCTGTCTTGAACAAACAAAAATTCCTCCTCCTAATGATACTAAATTTAAAACAATTGTAAATAAAGCATTTCTTTATACCGACTGGTTGACTGTGAAGATACACATCATGTCACACATGTAAAGACTCAGAAGACAGCTTGTCGGAGCTGGTCCCCCTTCCATCACGTGGGTCCCTGAGATTGAACTCAGGCCTTCAGGCTTGGCAGCAAGCACCGTTTCCTGAGAAGCTAAGCTGCTGCACCTGCCCTCATGTAGTTTTGACACAGAGTCTTCCTCTGTAGCCCAGGTTAGCCTGGGGTTTGTAGCAGTCCTCCTACCATAGTCTCCCATGTGCTAGGGTTCCTGGTAAAAGCCACCACTCTAGGTTCTGTGTAGTTTTAACAAGTCACCCAACCTCTCGACCTGTCTGCTCACTGGCAGACAGTGTGGAGACCAGAAGCTGAGGCAGGTCCCAGCTTGAGGATGCTCAGTCCATTTCAAAGACCGACAAACAGGCCCTGGGAGCTGGAAAGACTTCAAACAGCAAATGGCCTGCCTTATGCACCTAGGTGGGGCTCTGATCCTGTGAGGCAGGTGGATGGCTGTTTTATGGGGAGTCCCCCATGCCCTCAGGGGACTGACCACTCGAGCCTCTCTCTTCATCTGAGGAACTGGGCTGTTAACACTGCAATCTCCTCCTTCCAGCGACTCAGGTCCTATCTGTGCCCCTGCCAGAACGAGCCCCGGGAGGAAGCCGGTGTCTGCCCCACCTCCCGTGCTGCCCTCTGCCCTCCTTCTTCCTCCCACTCTATCCCCAGCTAGCATCTGGCCTCGCCTCGCCTCGGGCATTCTGGTGCTGATACTTTTGCATCTGGTGTTTCCTCTGAAAGAAAAATTCCATGATTTCCTCTTCTTCACGTTCAAAGTCTGGCAAGCCCTCTGCCAAAAGGCTATGGGTCAGAACAGAGGCTCAGGAAGCCCAGAGGGCACAGTGCACCAATACAGGCTTGGTGTGCGCTCTGTAGATAAGGCTGTCCTCCATTCTCCTGAGTGCTGCTGGCCCCATGAACCAGGTCATACTAATGTTAGAGCTGCTTCCTGGCCCACGCTCTGGGCACTCAGCGCTCTCAGCTGGACTAAGAAGGTCCCACTCAGAGAATCGGCATCTTTTGAAATGTGACTTTTCAGATGGGTCTCATACTATAGCATCAAACTTCCAGTAATCCTCCAGCCTCAACTGCCTGAATGCTGAGATGACAGGCATTTAATTTACTTAATGTGGCAAAACCAATTTAAGCGCAGACTCCTACGTCCCTCACAGCTGGTGACAGCTCCATCCTTCCTTCAACCTAGGTCAAAAGCTTTGCCCTCAGCCTCCACTCCCTTTCTCTCTCAATCATCACCAGGAAACCCTGCTGGCTCCACTTGTAGAACAGAAGGAGAACCAGACCATTTCTCACTTCCTTCACTCTTACTGCAGCCCGCAGCCCGCAGCCCACAGCCCCACTGTTGGCCACCTACCACCGCAACATCCTCCCTCATCAGGGGCTTAGTCCTCACCTGCAGCAGAGAGCCCATGAAGACCTCAGTGCCAATCACACCTCACCTGCGGCCTCTCTGAGGAGCCAGACTTGCATCTGTCCTAAGGACCCTTGTGCTAGCCTGTTGTCTCTTCTCCTGAGCCTTCCCTACAGATTTCTAGCTTCTTTGGAAAATTACATTTATTGGGGCTGGAGAAAGGCTTAGTGGATAAGAGCACTGGCTGCCCTTTCAGAGGACCTGGGTTCAATTCCCAGCACCTACATGTCATCTCACAACTGTCTGTCACTCCAGTCCCAGAGGATCTGACCTGGACCCTCACACCAATGCACATAAAGTGATTTTTACAATTTTTTTTTTTTTTTTTTTTTTTGGTTTTTGGAGACAGGGTTTCTCTGTGTAGCCCTGGCTGTCCTGGAACTCACTCTGTAGACCAGGCTGGCCTCAAACTTAGAAATCCGCCTGCCTCTGCCTCCCGTACAACTTTTTTCATTGTATACAAGTGCGTGTATACATGTCAAGGTGCACGCGTGGAAGCCAGCGAATAGCCTGCAGCAGCTGACTGGCTCTTTTCACCACTGAGCCATCTGGCCAGCCCCACACTCCTCTAAGTCCTAGTTATTTCTACAGTGCTGGGGACTAAACCCAGAGCCTCATACATGCTAGGCAAGCCACCTCACCTCACTAGCACTTTCTCACTGAAGGCTTTCAAAACAGCCATTTAAAATCCTCTTCCTCAGCCCGCTCTTCTCCATGGTGTTTGCTCTGAGCCATCACTGCCAAAGAGCCTCATTTTTCTAGGTCTACCATCTACCTCCTTTACACACACACACACACACACATACACACACACATACACACCCGCTGCATAATTACCTCCTAAATAGCTGCAACCTAGCACCGCGTGTCAGTGCTGGGCTACTTAGCTCCTGCACTGGCCCCTCGGCACTGCTCTCCAGACCTGACCATTCGGCTCCCCAAATACCAGTCCTACTGTAGCTCTTCCTATGGCCAGTATATTCTGTTTTCAGAGACAGAAACTCACATAGCCCAGGCTGGGCCTCAAACTCAATGGGCAAGGATGACCACGAATTCCTGATTCTCCTGCCCCTACCTGCCATGTACTGAGATTACAGGCATGAAACACCATACCCAGCTGGGTTTTGGTTTTGTTTTTTTGGGTTTTTTTTTTTGTTTTGTTTTTCGAGACAGGGTTTCTCTGTATAGCCCTGGCTGTCCTAGAGCTCACTTTGTAGACCAGGCTGGCCTCGAACTCAGAAATCGGCCTGCCTCTGCCTCCCGAGTGCTGGGATTAAAGGCGTGTGCCACCACGCCCGGCCTGGGTTTTGTTTTTGAGACGAAGTATCTTCTTCTATGTAGCCCAGCCTGGCCTCAAATTTGAGGTTCTCCTGCCTCATTCTCCCTAGTGCTGGGATGTCCAGCATGAGCCAGCACGCCAGCCCTTAGACAGTGAGCTGAACCATCAATGGAAGGAAGCACATTGACAGTACACAGTAAGATCCTCTGAAACGCTGAGAGCACCGCTGTACACCAGACAGAGGCCAAGTCCCAGGCAACGGAGGAGGGGTTCAGCCACCTGTGCGGCTGCCTCTCCACCCTCAGGCTGAAGCCCACAGGCTCTCCAGGCCTTGCTGTTTTGGTCTCACCTGCACTCACTCTCCCCTCCCCTAGAACCTTGGAATGCACCCTCTAATGCTGTCTCTGCCTCCTGGCTTTCAGAGCACTCTCTCCAGATGTACCCCTACCCTACCCTGAACCAAGCAGTCTGCCATGAATGTCCTTCCTTTCTCCAAAGCAGGGTTTCTCTGGACACATTGCCAGGCCCAGCCCTGGCCCGCTGAACTACAGGATGAAGCCCACCATCTCCGCTGTCCACAGAACACATTCATGTTCACATCCTTTTGTGCTTTTCAACAAGCCAGGTGGACAGGAGGGGAGGCCACCAACTACCGACCAGGAGGAAACAGCTTCAGAGACGGGAAGTGCCTATGTGATTAGCTAAGACCCTGGCAGTCTCAGGAGTGGGTGGAGTCCCATCCCGCAGGCACTATTCTGACCTCCTTTGTACCCCATACCTGCTGACCTGGGGATGATGCGCTGAGTGATGCGGTTGGTAGGGATGGAGAGGGGTGCCTGGTGCTGCAGTCTTCGCTGCTCAAACAGGCCCGGGAGGTCATGCGCCCAGATGTGTGTGGATTTCCCTGAAGCGGAAGAGGAAGACCACATAGGGCTCAGAGGAAGTTTGGGGAATGCTGCCCTGGCTGCCTCTGCACCCGACGCCTCCTACCTGAGAGTGACAGCAACACATTGTTCACACAGTAGAGCCAGGAGCAGCGCTGGGAGATGAGCTGGGACCAGAGACAGTGGACAGGTGGTCAGCAGGCAGCATCCTGTGCCTCTGTCCCCAACAGCCAACAAGCCTCACCTTCTCCATAGTATCCTCGTGCAGTTCGTGCAGGTTGAGGGTGTAGATGCCCTCCTCAGCCCCTACCACCAGGAACTGGTCTGCAGGCATGGGCATAAGGTCAGAGGCTGCCACATGTTCCAGCCCAAGCTAAGGGTGTCCTAAGTTACTGCTTCTGCTCTACCCCTGACCTACCTCGAGTCACAGGGTGAACCCAAGTGACAGCAGCATGGATCTGCAGGGGGCAGCCATTGAAGACCTTGGAGAAGCAGGCACCCATCTGGGGAGGAAGTGATTAGCTGGCGAGGGACCCAGTGGCAGTGCCAGGACAGCAGGCCCTAGGGACAGCCAGTGACCACTTACGTGCACCTTGGGGGTGGGAGGAAGCCCATGGCAGGATGACCGCTGTGTGTGAGGGAGGGAAGGAGTCAGGGCCTAGGTGGCACCCTGCAGCCCCACCCCCACCCTTCTGCTGTCCTCCCACCTCACGATCCTCCCGTTGCTTCAGAGTAGCCCAGGCGGTAGGCAGCAATGCAGGGCTGCCAGGGCCAGCTGGAGGTGCTGACAGGGTACCTGTATGCACAGACCATAGTGACTCCAAGCCCCAGCCCTACCCCAGAATTCCCTGTGGCCTGCCAGCCCTGGGCCTCACCTGGGGAGCAGGACTGGGCATTGTCACCAGATGCTGACTCAGTGTGGGGCAGCCCCGAAAATGGGGCCCGTTTGATGGTTCCAATAGCATCATCCGGGGAGTCCAGCTCCTGTCAAGAGGATCAGAAGCAGCCTGGTCATCAGCAGGTGTCCCGTGATGCACTTCTGCCCCACAGCACTGTAGGCACACGGGTGACTTCCCAGCTCTACCCTCTTCCAATCCACACCTGGAGTTCTAAGGCTGGCCGGATAGTCAGGCTCCTACAGGGACACAGCACATGGCATGATGGGGTGTGAGAGGGGACTGTCCCCCAGGCCTGGAGGCCCCTCTTCACCCCAGGTGTGGGTCCCTCACCTTTCCTCCAGGGCCTCCTGGACTGACTGCAGCAGGCTCCTGGGCCAGAGGAAGGGGTCAGTGGTTAGTCTTCCGTAAGACCCAGCCTGCCCCTCCGCTTCCCCAACCTCACTCACTCACCCACTCAGTTCCTCTTTTCCCAGGAGCGTCCATTCCTCCTCCCACTGGAGTAGTCCGAGGCAGAGACACCAGAAGAGAGGTGAGACAAAAAAGAGAGGTGTTTCAGGAGATGGACAGGGAGAGGCAGGAAGGACCTGGAATTCAAGGCAGGCCTACACTACAGGATGAGTTCAAGCCCAGTAAGAGCAAGTGAGAATATCCTGTTCACATCAGCAAAGAGAGTGCGCAGGAGAGAGCAGAGCAACCCAGACAGAAAGTACTCTGCAACAGGCAAAGACAGTGAAAGACAAAACAACAAAAATAAGAGAGAAAAGGCAAGAGAGGGAGCTGGAGGGAGACAGCAGTCAGCAGGGCAAAGGGATGGGCGCTGTGGGAGCGGGGAAAGGAAGTAGTGACAAACAGTAAGAGGAGAAGAGGTGATGTGGTCCTGTGACAGGCACACTGAGGAATATGGCCAAGAGGGGAGCCCTTAGTCCTGTGAAACCTAGGTTTCAAAAGGGTGTGGCCAGCCTTCCACATCCCAGTACTGTCTAAAGGACAATGGCGGAGGGGATCCTCTAGCCCAGGACCCCAGGTGACACAAGCTCAGGGGGAGTCCCCAGAAGACACAGGCAACCACTGCTTCAGACTGGCTGTGATTGGGGATATTCCACCTGCATCTGCACACCCAACCCTCCCTTCCCCGAAATCCCCTCTACACACACATAGCCAGTGCCTCACCGGTTCACTGAGAGGATCTGTCTCCTTCCGGCGAGGAGCACCGAATTTCACTTGGTGAACTAGGGAACCGGTGTATTATATTAGATTTAAGGGGGTCCAAGTCTCAGAATGGACCCCCCCAAATAACACCAGATCCATGGGTGCATTTAGTCCTATCAGAAGACCTACACTGGATCTCGGAGGGGGTCCTCTCAGCCGGGCCATGATGGCTGCGGGAATGGATGGTATCTGGAAACATGTCATGGGTCTAAGAAAGAACACAAATGACGACAGACTTGCACCCATCACTCACCTCTTGCCAGGAGTTCTTCCAGGTCTTGACACCCATCAGGTGTCCTGTTTTCCTGACAGCCCTCTAAGATTACAATGAAATACAACAGCCTTCCTTTCCACAGATGGGAAAACTGGCACAGAAACATCAAGACACTTGCCAAAGGCCACACAGAAAGGAGGACTGCTTGGTCACAGTCATGGCTGGCTTGGGCCCGAGGATGTGCAGTGGGCTTGACTAGAGAGCAGCTCTGCCAGAATTCCACAGGTCACAATTCTCATTTATACCACCTTCCCACCAGGCCAGGCTGACCCGGCTCCCAGCACCCCCTTTACCTCTAGTTCACTGTCTTCAGGGGAGAGGGTTCCCAGGTGGGGGTCACTGGCCTTGTCCAGGAGCTGGGTGAGGAGGGCTGGAGGGAGATGCTGGGTCGTGAATGGGTGCTGGAGGAGGAGCAAGGGGTGATGAAGTCGCTCCCTGCCCTCCGGGCCTTGTCTTTGACTCTCAAGTCCCCAGGCTCACCCCCTGCCTCCCACCTGCAGAAGCCTCTCTGCTGTAGGCCTCTTCTTGGGGTTCTTGGTTAGGGCCAGCTTGAGGAAGTGGTGGAAATTCTGGGTCCTGGTGGGTACAAAAGCCCCACCCACCCACCCAACCCAGGTTAAGCTCTGCAAAGAAGCAGCTGTCGGCTGCCCCCGCCGGCTGCCAAAGGAACAGCAACTTGGGCAGTGCTGTGGTTGCGCCACAGGAGAACCTCCATCACAAGCCACCAGCCCTTCCTTCCCTCCCGGCCCACCTACAGTGGAAAGCAAGGTCAATCTTTGGCAAAAGCCTCTACCCCGTGGGACTAGGCTGGAAAAAGGTATCTCAGCTGTGGGCGAGGCCTCACCAACGCGTCTTATCTCTTAGCTTGGGTGGCTGGAAGTTGCTTTTCGACATGAGCATCAAGGCCCTAGGGAGGATGTGAACTCATGGGTCAAGGGTCAGCAGGGCAAGAGGCAGGCAAGAGGTAAGTGCAAGGCTGACCTCATGGGGTGCAGGTGGAACAGCGGCGGTTGCAGCTCGCCCAACTCAATGGCAGTGATGCCCAGGGCCCAGACGTCACATAGCTCATTGTAGCCACCCTTGCGTTCCACAGCGGCAACCTCTGGCGCCATCCTAGAATCAGGGTCACATACGAGATGGCCAGATGCCCTCCTTGTGCCCACCACCCCTATTGCCAGGGCACCATCTCACCAGTATGGCGTGCCAATGAAAGACCGTCTTTTGGCCACAGATGCTGTCAGCTCGCCTGACACTCCAAAGTCCGCTGCAGGAAAGAACTCTCACCAGACCCAGGGCTTCACTTACCTCCCACCCCAGGGCCCAGGCTATACCAGGTAGGGCTTGGGTCCGGCCACAACTGTACCAAGCCAGGCCAGGCCCCTCTTCTGAGAGGGGTCCCCACCCTTCCATCTCTAAAAACAATCCCATGTCAGATCCCTCCCCAGCCAATCTCATACAGCCAACTACTGGCAGGCAATAATGCTACATCTTCACTGAGGCTCCAACAGTAAAGTGACTGGGATCTCCAGCACTCAGTTCTATGGTCCCTGAGCCCCTGCTGAACCCTCAACCACAAGGTGTCCCCCGGGTACTGACCCAGCTTGACATCACCCTGCAGAGTGAGCAGAAGGTTGGCACCCTGTTGGGGGAACACACAGAAAGGATTGTGTCAGGTGCCTGGTGGCTTCCTCATTTGAATCATGCCCTTGGCTGACCCCCTACCTTAATGTCTCGGTGAATTTTCCCCTGAGAATGCAGGTGGTGGAGCCCCTGGAGACAAACAGAAGCCTCTGAGGACAGCTACTTTGCACTAATTATCTCTTCTGAGCCCCTCCTTGGGACTGGGGCCCCCCACCCACATTGCTTCCTCCACCCCTCTCCCCAAACAGGAAGTGACTGAGCCAAGAGGGAAATAGGCTGCTTCCGGCAACAGAACTGGGGGCCCCCTCCCGCTAGGACCTCCATCCCCTGAGTCAGCCCATCCCAAGGTCCCAATCTCCCACTGGCCAGATGTGTTGGGCCCACACTCCTGAGGATTCCAAAATGGGTGCTGCCTATGAGCCCCGTACCTTCAGTGCCTCCCGGCAAACATAGGCAATCTGCCGTTCTTCTAGGGGCCCAGTGGCTGAAACATACAGAATGGGGGCTGAAGAGAAAGAGCCCGAGGGATATGCTGACCCTCCCTACCCACCCTGCAGAGTGGGGAGCATCAGGCACCACTACAGCAAAGTGATGTTAGCCACATTTCTTCCAGACTCAGGCTGGGAAACTGAGCCCAGAGGAGGATAGTATTTCTCTCAAGGTCACACAGCCAGTCAGAAGCTAAGAGGAGTCCAAGTGCAGCCAGAAGGATGCCTTCCTACCCCTATGTTGGGATCGGGAAAGGCCATGTCCATGGAGTCTGGATCTCACCGTGGTAAATCTCCTGCAGTGACCCTCCTCCACAGAACTCCATACAGATCCACAATCGGTCATTCCTGGGGAGACAGAGAGCTGGGGTGGCACAATGCAAGGCACAAGAGGGTAAGAAGATAAACAACCTCACCTGAGGTAGCTGCCGATGTAGGCCACGACATTGGGGTGGCGGCATTCACGAAGGATGGTGATTTCCTGCTGAAGAGAGCTGATGTCGTCCCCTGGGGAGCACAAGGCATTATGGGGGGGGGGGCACACGAATAGCCTAGACTCTGTCCCTATGTGCAAAATGAGCACAGAGTATTTCTCTCCTTGTCGAGCAGGTGCCAAACCTTAGTTTCTCCTGGGATCGGCTTCACGGGGGTCTAGAAAATGTTAACTCTCCGCCCCCGCCAGCTCACGCGCCCGCCTCCCAGGAGCACAGAGGCCCCACCCGGGCCCACACCTGGGTCTAGCTTGACGATCTTCACCGCGGCCAGTTCGGACGTGACGGTGTCACGGGCCTAGGGGTGCAGGGCAAGAAGCGGGGTGAGGAGGGGGCGGGGCCGGGGTTCCCGCGGCGGGACCTGAAGATGCACCCTCCTCCTGCGCTCCCGCCCGTCCCGCAGCCCCGCGGAGCGCACCTTGTAAACATCGCCATAGGTCCCGGCCCCCACACGCTGTAGCAGCTCGAAGCGGTCCCGCGGATCCTGCAGCGACACGTCTCGCAACAGCGCCATGGCCCGGCGCCGGACCCGCCGGCGGGCGCAAGCTGCGGAGCCGGCGCGGAGCGGCGCGGGGTGGGGCGGGGCGAGGCGAGCGGGCAGGCAGGGGCAGCGCCAAGACTCGGAGGCCGTAGGGGCGGGGCCAGCCCGGGGCGGGGCCAGCCCGGGGATGCCCCGCCGCCCGCCTGGCCGAGAGGAGGCGCCCTGGTTGCGCGGGGAAGTCCCAGAAGCAGGGGCGGAGCTTAGGTACCCCTCCCAATTCTCGCCGCGCTACAGGTGCGGAGCATAAAGTTCAAAATCCTAAAACAGCAAAAGCGGATATCCACTCCCGCCCCATCCCCGATTTCTCAGATGAAACACATACATACATCTCTCTTTTTTCTTAACAAAATGCATTTATCTTTCTTGGAACTGAAAAATAAATCTATGTACAAAACAGGAAGAGGCTGGCCCTCCCCCACCCCGTGCAGATTTCCTCCTGGGACCTCAGGGAGGTTCCCAGAGGGCTGGAAGAGGTCCTGCTCTGTTCTTGGGCCAGTTTGGTCAGGAAGGGGGCGAGGCTCAGTATTCACAGATAAGAGTCGGAGCTTCATGTCCTGGACTCAGGGGCTAGGGAGACGAGGAAGATTTCCAAATTCGGGCAGCAATATGTAAGTTCTTTGGGGTAAGGGACTTGGATTCCCAAAGGATGGAACTCTATAAAGTGCGGAAATCTACCCCTAGGGACTGAATGGTCCTTGGTTTCCAGGTAGCAACTGTGCTCTTGGGCTAAGGTCAATCTGAGGAATGCCCTACTGTTCAGGCGTGACTTGGGTTCCTGTCATGGTCCACTGAATTTCGGGGGATTGGACTTACAATGAGGTTCCAATTGGCCTGCTGGTAGGAGATGACACCTACATTCTAAGAACTGAGCCAGGGCTCTGGGGCCTGAAGAGGGGCTAAATGAAGGCTCCTAGTCACTGCAGGACAGCTCTGGGTCCCCTAGGACTGTGGGCGGAGTCTAGGCTTGAATTAGAGGAGGAGGGTGAAGCCTGCTGGGAGTGAGGGCAGGCAGGCCTGGGGCCTTGCCACAGAATCAGAGTTCAGAGGCCCTTGCGCTGCCGCTTTAGGAAAGAGAGTGTGTAGTCGCTGGGTGTGGACACTTTCTGTTTCTTCATCTGCACTTGCGATTGTGCCGTGAGCTGCAGCTTGATGGCGCTCGAGTTGATCTTGGTGGCCACCAGTAGCTCCTTCATGCCTTTCATCTTCTCACTCTGGAAAGTGAGCACTGGGCCCTCTGGGGGTGGCGATGCTGCAGGTGCTGGAGCCTGAGCAGCATTGACGACTTCCTGGCCACCGCGGGTAGTACCTGGGACAGTCCCTGACGTTTTCCTAGGTGGTCCCGACCCTGCACTTTGTCCTGAGCCCGGGCCCTTGTCCAATGCAGGCTTCTTGGGTGGTGGTGGCTCTTCAGGCTTGGACTCTCTGCGGGGACCACGCCGACGGCCTTCTCGGGCTTCATCCCCCCATGGTTCTTCAGCCTCGGCCGCCTCTGCTTCCCGGCTAACTATGTGCACCTTCTGCCGCACCTGAGCAAAAGTGCAAGTCAAGTGAAAGGCTGAGGATCATCAGTGGGGCCTCCAGGCTCAGCTCCTGGCCACCCCTAGCAGTGTCCTCTCATCTGTGCTCACACACATGCAATGTAACCTCACTCCCCTGCGACTACTGTCACCACCTGTAGTTCCCATGCCCTGGATAGGCCCCTCTCACCTGTCCCTCGAAGCGGCCTAGGGACTGCACAAGGAAAGTTGCCCAGCCTACGTGCAGTACTGGTGTGGGGCTACCTTCCTCCCATTTGCAGATACCATCATAAAATCGCAGCAGGTGGGCAAAGCATTCTGGGTCCTGGAGAGCAGAACCTTGGCCCTGGGTGCCCTGGATAAGAGGGAAGGTACAGCAGAGGTCACAGAGCGTGCAGGCCAGGCTCCCTCCACCTGGGCAAAGCCTCGTTTCAGGGAAGGCAGATGCAGGCAGGATCTCCTTCCTTTTATAAAGCAACCCTCAGTGCGAGTGAGGGAGGAGGGCGTGCCTTCCCTCACCTACAGCCTAGCCCAGGTTAGAACCTGGCCATCAGAGAGATGGACCACCAACCCTTTCCCTAAAAGCTTTAGCTCTAAAACACCCTAAAATCCTTTCAAACCCTTGCCCAGGGATCAGCTCCAGCAAAAGAGAATTCCCAATCCTGTCCTTGTGGTCCCATCAATGTGCCCAGGAAGGAGGGTGCACCAATGGAGGCCAGCCCTTCACCTGGGCTTGCTCCCCAGTCCGCTCTTCGCCTGTTTCTAGCAGGCTGGCTGCCTCCTTCAGCAGGTTGGGGATGACGTCATTGGCCACTTCAAAGAATTCCTTGTAGATCTCCTCATCCTCCCGGCAGTAGTTGTAGCTGTGAGAACACACAGGAGTCAGTTGACAGTTGTCCCACAATGGGACATCCCACTGACTGGGTGAGAGGCTGGAGTCCTTGTTCACCCAGATGTGATCATGCTAGTCGAAGGCAAGGTTATGGAGTGGGATGTGGGGACTGGACTAGAAGTTGGGCAGAGACAGAAGCACCATGGATAACACAACTGACTATAAAGCAGGAAAAACTGGGCAGAGAGGAGTGACAGAAAGGCATGAGGAGGAGGAGCAGCTAACCAGGGGTTCTAACTTCCCAAGTAATGGTAGCCTTGGCTGTATAGGGGCTGATCAGAGAGGACAGAGCTGAGCAAGGTCTCACAACTGGATGACCGATTGGAAAGTCATACAGAGAAAGGGCAGGCCGGAACCCTAGCAAGGGAATCCTCACTCTTGGATAACAGTGGCAGTGTCAGCCCAGGCCTGCAGGGCTTCGCGCACATTTCGGTTGCGACAGTGGTAGCCAGCCAGGTACATGTAGGGGTAGATGTGTTCATCCTGGTAGTAGGTCTTAGCCGAGGCAATTCCCTGGAGGATGGAGCAGAGGAACCTCAGGGAGGCAGCCCCCAGCTGCCTCATCACTGATACGCTACAGAAAAAGGATGCTAAAGGGTCCTCCCTGTCTCTAACCCTGTTGGCCCCTTTGCCTGGTATTCCCTACTCCCTCCCACCTCCACCCCAGGCCTGGATCTACAAGCCTGCTTGCTAAAGCAAGGGCAGACAGTAGGAGTGGTGACCCCACAAAACAAGGCCTAGGGAGGAGCAGGGAAACACTCAAGCCTGGGGCAGGTTTCTTCCCAACACGGTCCTGTATAAAGACTTCTAAGCCCAACCATCCTCCTACCACAATGAGCAAGCTAACATCTCTCTACAGTGCTACCACAGGCTACAGCCAGGATAATAAAGGGCAGCTGAAAACTGCAGGGCTTGTGGGATCAATTCGGGCCCTGCCACTCCTAGGCTGGGGGAGCCAGGGCTCTTCTTAAACACAGAACTACCCTCATTACACACATGCCTTATACAAAGTAAGGCAGGAAATACCCTCCAACACACAATGTTCTTCCCTTTTCACCTCTATCCTCTCCATCCCCAGAAAGGAGCTGCTGTTTTCTGAGATGCCCTCACCTTGTGATAAAGGGTGAGTGGGTCTGGCCGACCCGGGGTAGGCTCCAGTTCCTCCAGGTCTGCCAAGTTCCCTAGCGCCATGGGGTATCTGGGAACAGATCATAAACTCAGGCTATCACTCGGTTCCCTGATCCCCACAAGGCCTATCTGATCATAGCCTTCCACTGACCTTTCCAGATGTCCGAGGTCATAGAGCAGCCAGAGCAGCTTCTAGAGCCAAAGGGAGAGGGGCGTGGTAAGTAGAAGGGAGAAGTGACCCGAGGAAACAGCGCCCTCCCACCACCGAAGGGCTAGGAGTAAAGACTCACAAAGCCCTTCGTGTGCACAGAAGGGGAAGGGAAGGTCCTGGGCTGGGGCAGTCTCCTCACCTGCTGTAGTTGCAACAGTTCCAAAGAGTCAGTGTGAAGATCGATGGAAGGGTTGATGGCACACACCATGAACGCCACCTCCATCTTACGGTCACAGCGCATATACGACCCCTTCAGGTAGAGCCAACTCTTGGAAAGGGAGAAAAGCAGACATCTCAGGATGGCCCACCTTGAGCCTGCTCTAGGGCACAGCAACATAAATCAATTCATCTGCCCCCCTCCGTCCCCCACCTTGGTACATAAACACAGAGGGACGGTGGGTTGAGGGGAGCCTGGCCAGGGGAGCGGAATCCCTCAGATCACTTAGACTCACAGAAGGAAAAGGACAAGATGGAGGGAAGATACAATACCCGCTCAGCCACACCGGCATTGACTGTCTGGCCTCTGCGGTCCTCGTTGCCTTTGCCGTGCCACGTCACCTCAGCTGTCTGCTCCCCGTTGGGCCCAAACACCACCCAAGCATGATCCTCAGACAGGGCCAGATGGACATCTCTGAGACCCAGAGCCTGGCAGGCCCCTACCACTGCAAAGGCCACGCCCGAGCTGTCCAGTTTGGTGCCTGTGGTAAAGGGCAGTCATGAGAGCTCCGTCCTGGAAGAAGGGAGCCATGCCCCCTCTAGCCCCTCTCAAACCTGTGTCCAGGCATCACACACCCTATCCGCTACGTTCACCCAACCCCAGAACCCTTCTGGATCTCCGGTCCACCCAGCCTGAAATTGTCCCTCCCTTTTCTACAGCAGGTACTTCTGTTAACACAATGACTTAACCCAGGGTCTACTGGACAGCTATCAGACTGTGTCAAGGAGAGCAAGCCCGTGACCCTATGAACCCCCACCCCTCCCTTCCTCATGTTCTGATTTAACTCTGCACTTTTTTCCTCAAAGCTCACAAGAGGCCTCCGATGCTTGCTCAATACATTGCACGAAGAGCTGAAGCACTTTGTCCTTAGTCAAGCCCGTGCTTCCTTTCAAAATATGTTCAAAGGTATAATCTTAATTGTCTCAAATATTCCCACCCGTTTGTCCTACCTCCCCAATCTGCTACCACCCTCTTTCCCCATATGTTGGGCTGCCAGATCCCTCTGGCAGGGCTGGGACTGTTGAAAGACTGGGGAGTAAGAGCTGGCACCAAATGACCAGGTTCCAGTCTCAGCCCTGTCATTCTGACACTCCCCTCTTCGGGATTCTCTTTCCACAGCTGCGAAGGAGAAATAATACCTGCCCCACTACACAAGGTTTACAAGTCTCAAAAGGGCTATAAGCCATATTGTTCCGACATGAGAAGAGGTAAGACAGCACTCATTTGCTCTCCTGACCACCTGTCTGACTCCAACCTGTGATGAAGCTGAAGAGGGACTGGATGTGGGCCCGGTCCTTGAAGTAGGAGCGGCTGAGGCTGTTCCATATGACATCCGAGACCTTTTTTACCAGTTCGCGACTAGAAACACCCCCCTCTCGAGGATAGAGGGAGAGGTCCACAGCGCCGCGGATCTGAGCGGTGAATCGGGCATAGAGGGCAGCAATGATGGATAGGTCGGCCACCGGGAAGTAGGTGAGGCCGCCAGGAGGGTCGGGTGCGGGGCTGGGCTGGAAGGTGAGCTCGGGCACGTTGGTGGGGATGACACGGTTGACAGCCAGGAAATGCTCCACGAAGCCCAGGACCAAGGACAGGAGCACCAGGTCAGGCTCCTCTCGGCCCAGCTCTGCAGCAAACAGGCGCACCACGTCGTCGATAGAGCGCAGAGGGAACAGCGTCTTCTGGGCGGCCTTCAGCCCCATGGCGGCGGGCGGTGGCCTGCGGGCGAGCCGAGGGAGGGAGGGTCGGGCTCGGCGAGAGAGCCCCCTCCCAGGCTCGGCTAAGGCTCTACCCTCCGCCACAATTCTGCTTCGCCAGCCGCTTCGTCCTGTGCTCACGGGCGGCGGCTCGGTTTCTGAGACCCTTCAACCAAGGCTATACAGGGCCTTCTAGTTCCTTACAATTCCGGGACCCCCAGCCCCGATGAGGCTGCGTCCCAAAGACCTTTTGGGGACCCTCAAAGGCCGCCCCTCCGGTCCCTACAATCTCTACCCGGCCCTCTGGAGCCTGTCCAGAAGGCAAACCCAAACCAGCCTCCCACAAGTCCCAAGGAGAGTCCCGGCTTCGGTCCCCCGCGCCCACCTCCGCGCTTACATCCCACACAAGGCACCGCGGCGCCCGCCGCCTGAAGCCTGCTGGGAAATGAAGTCCCGCGCCTCCTATGGCCGCACTGCCTGCCGGGAAATGGGGAGTCCTTGCTCACCCGGCCCTCTCTAAATCTGAAAATGACAGCCAAACCCGCAATGGCTTATGGAAGAAGTAGTCCTGCTGCTCCAGGGCGGGTAAGCTGAGCTCCTCAACGATTGGTCATCTAGGATCACGCCAGAAGAAGTTCCTCCGTGACTTCTGGGAGATTGTAGTCCTAAGATTAAACTCAGGCGCAGTAGCGCTCCTGCAGTGTGTATTATGGCCAGTTTAAGATATGAGGGAAACTGTTGCTCTAAAATACTACAAGGAGGCTAGAGACCTGGTTCAGCTGTTCAGAGCACTTGTTGCTTTTGCAAAGGACCTGGGATCAAGTGTAGGTCCCCACACCCACTCTGTGGCTCACCATCTGTAACTCCAGTTCCAGAGGACCCATGCCTTTCTCTGACCTCCACCAAGTTTGACTTGGTGCACACATATAAAAAGAGGCAGACGAAACATCCACACCTAAAAAGAATGCAAGGCTGAACACAGTACGACGGAGGCAGAAGGATTTTGGTGAGCTCAAGGCAAGACTGGTCTATAATCCAATACCAGTTCTTGAAATTAGAGGCAAGGAACTCAGGGTGGACTTCAGAGATGACTCAGGTTAAGAGCCCTGGCGGCTCTGGCTTAGGACCCTGCGTTCCCAGTACTTACATGTCTGCTCACAACTGGGTCTTTAGCCCCACTTTAGGAGGTCCAATGTTCTCTGCTGTCCTCTGCAGGCTTCAAGCAGGCACCTTATGCACACACATAGGTAAAATGAAATTAAGGAAGGAAAAAAAACCCAGGAAGTTCAAGGTCAGTTTTACCTTAGACAGGATCTTGCTTTTTCGTTCAGACTGGCCACAGACTCCCAGTGTTCCTGCCTCAGCCTCCACCATGCTGGGATATGGATGTACACCACCAGTCCACATGGCACCACCCCTCCCACAAGGCCTCATGACCTCATCTTAATTCACGAAGTCTGCAATGACGCTGTTTCCAAAGCGAAGTCTTTGTGTCTGAGACCAAGCCCTCAGTGGACGAAGCTGAGGAGATGATTTAGCAGCTGAGAGCCTTGTGTTGTACCAGTAGGAGGACCTGAGATCAAATACCCAGAATTCACTTACACGTCTGGAATCCTAGCATTGTGGGGCATGGGTGGGGAATGGGGTCAGTGTGGGGGTTAAAGGGAGGAGGGAATTGGGACTTCCTGCCTACCGACCTCGCTGCAGGTTCAGAGAGAGAGCCTGTGTAAAGGGAACAAGACAGAGAGAGTCATAAAGAAGGATACGTGCCAGGCGGTGGTGGCGCACGCCTTTAATTCCAGCACTCGGGAGGCAGAGGCAGGTGGATTTCTGAGTTCAAAGCCAGCCTGGCCTACAGAGTGAGTTCTAAGACAGCTAGAGCTACACAGAGAAACCCTGCCTCAATACACCACAAAAAAAAAAAAAAAAAAGTTAAAATACTAATTATTTTTTATTTATGTATAATTTTTTATTCCTTAAAGATTTACTTGCCGGGCGTGGTGGCACACGCCTTTAATCCCAGCACTCAGGAGGCAGAGGCAGGTGGATTTCTGAGTTCGAGGCCAGCCTGGTCTACAGAGTGAGTTCCAGGACAGCCAGGGCTATACAGAGAAACCCTGTCTCGAAAAACCAAAAAAAAAAAAAAAAAAAAAAAAAAAAGATTTACTTGTTTTATGTAAATACACTGTTGCTGTCACACCAGAGAGAGGCATCAGATTACAGATGGTTGTGAGCCACCAGTGGTTGCTGGGAATTGAACTCAGAACCTCTGGAAGAGCAGCCATCTTTAACCTGTGAGCCATCTTTCCAGCCCCCTAATTTATTATAAAAGAGCTTGAGTATATGAATCCAGGGAGGTCTCTAGTCTATCCTAACATGGTACATTGGTAATCAAAGCTCACATTGCTTACAACCTATTTCCAAATGATGTACCAGCCCACGATTTCACTTCTGCCCCAGACTTAAAGCTGAATACTTTTATAAAGACAATGAGTTTATTTAGCTCACAATGGCAATTCTGGCGTGGGTCCCTTTGAATTTGTCACCTTATGACAGTGTGATAGGAGAGCTGACAATGAAGCAACAAGCAAGGGGGCACAGAAGCCAGGGCTATCTCTCGAGCCCCTTCGTTTGCCTTTGAGACAAGGGTTCCTCAGTCCTGTAGGAGGAGGAGTCCTATGGCCTGGCCGCAGACTTGCTGTGCCCCTGAGGATGACCTTGAACTCCTGACCCTCCCGTCTCCAACTACAGAGCGGCAACCACAGAATGCCCGCTACAGCCAGCCCTAGAATAGCTCCACAGTACTGCAGATCATTTAGCGGGCCTGTTTGTCAGATTCAGCAAACCGGTCACATCTGATTGGATGGGCACAGAAACTGACTTTCCCAAAATGCGTTGGTCTTTTGTGGTCAGAATCTATATGCTCTTCTACAGCTGTTACACTAGGTGGCGCTCTGAACTCAAGTTTGCATTGATTCTGCTATGTACTTCAAGCCTTTTAAAGTTGGTGTTTTGTGGGCAGGGTGTTGGAAACTTTGGGCAATTGTAGCTGCTCTTGAGTGGTCCATATTCTTGAAAGTTACTTCATGCAGCTTTTATCCCTGGTATCGCCTAGATGGTCAGCCAGGATGGTGCTGAACATCACCTCTCAGGCACCGGCTGTCAGAAATGAATGAATACAAACTTTTCACTTTCTTTCTTTTTCTTTTCCCTGAGATAGAGTTTCTCTGTGCAGTCCTGGAAGTCACTCTATAGACCTGGACTCAGAAATCCACCTGCCTCTGCCTCCCTAGTACTGAGATTAAAGTTGTGCACCACTGCCCAACCGACTTCCCACTTTCTAAAGGAAGTCGTGTGGGTGAGAAGCAGCTGTGGATGCTATGCTTGGCGTGACAGCTGCTGAAGGTTATATGTTTGACTCAGTCGTGGGAATGACTAACAGGGTTTCCCATGAAGCAAGATGTCTTAAGCCACGGCATAGTGTGCCTGTTGTTAAGGGTTATTGCTGTTATAGACCAAGGGAAACTGGAGAGAGGAAGTACAATGCAGATGCCAATCTAAATGCTCTCAAACTGATAGTGTTAAAAAGGAGGCCCAGAGAGAAGGGTATTTCTGGACCAACAGATACTGTGCCTTGGTGGTTAGACCTCAAAAGAGCTGGCAGAATCCACAAGGTTCTCAACTCCTCTGAAGATGGCATCCCCAAAATGTTGTCAGGAGCAGGTAGGAAGCCCCCATGACTCAGCAGCTTGGTTCCACATTGTTCTGAAGAGACGGTGCGCGAAGACAAGGAGCATGGCACAGAGCAGCCTCCGTCTCTGGCCAGGACTGTGAAGGAAGAAGAATGCCAGGAGTGGAATGGCAAGGCATGGAGGCTGTGCTCATGGAGAGAACTCCTAAGAGTTTGTCCAGTTAAAACTAAGCCTTTAGCCTTGTGTGGTGGCACACACCTTTAATCCCAGCACTCAGGAGGCAGAGGCAGGCGGATTTCTGAGTTCTAGACCAGCCTGGTCTACAGAGTGAGTTCCAGGACAGCCAGGGCTATACAGAGAAACCCTGTCTCAAAAAACCAAAAAACCAAAACCAAAAACCAAAAACAACTAAGCCTTTAAGGGTAGCAAAGAAAGCCAGGCAGGAGTGGGGTGCACACCTTTAATCCCAGGGCTTCAGAGACAGAGTCAGGAGAATCTCAGAGCCCCCAGCAAATCTGGTCTACAGAGTTCCAGGATGGCCAGGGCTACACAGAAAACCATGTCTCAAAACACCTCTCTGCAAAGAAGAGTAATAAATGAATGGTCAGCCTGGAAGGGAGAGAAAGGACTATACTCCTTTATCTTCCCAAGCTGGACTCCGAGGAACCTTTTATCTGTCTGTCTAGATCCTCCCTCCTTGGGATGGACACCCTAACAACTCAATCCTGTGAAATAATAATTCAGAGTCACACAGAATTATCCTAGTCTCTTGTGTGGGCAGCAGCAGCGCCCCTCCCCCAGTGATGACGTAACATACTGACTGCTAGGGGGTTCCATGTCATTGCCTCCTCCTCTTGCTCCTTTCTTCTTTTAAAATTTTAACTTATTCACTTTATATGCCAATCCCTGCTTCCCCTTCTTAGTCCTCCCCTTCACACAGTCTCCCTCTCCCCTCTTCTCCTTTGGGAGGGTAGAGCCCCCTATCTGGGTATCCCCCACCCCCACCCCGCATATCAAGTCTCTGTAGAGCTAGGAGCATCCTCTCCACTGAGGCCAGACAAGGCAGCCCAGTTAGGGGAACATACTCCACAGACAGGCAACTGCTTTAAGTATAGCCACAGCTGCTGCCGCCACCTTCTTCTCCTTCCTCCTCTTCCTTCTTCTAACACTTATTTATGAAAGGCATTCATGCCACAAAGGACACCTGTCAAGGTCAGAGGACAACTTTTGAGACTCAGTTCTCGGGCTGGAGAGATGGTGCAGTGGTCCTTGCAGAGTACCCAATTTAGATTCCCAGAACCCACAAAGGGGCTCACATCAGTCTGCAATTCTGTTTCCAGGGGATCTGATGCCCCCTTTGGACCTGAGAGGGCACCATGCATGCATGTGGTGCATATATATATATATATATATATATATATATATATATATATATATATATAAAATGAAAATTTAAAAATCTAAAATAAGTTCCAGAAGACCCAATGCCTGAACCACAAGCACAGTAAATGTACATGATGCACACACACACACACACACACACATACACACACATACACATACACACATACACACACACATACACACATACACACACACACATACACACACATACACACACACACATACACACACACATACACACACATACACATACACACACCTACACACACACACATACACACACACACGCACACACACACAGGCAAAATAGCCATATACATAAGATAAAAAGAACTTTTTTGTATGTAAAGACTGGAAAAATTGCTGAGCAGTGTAGTGCATGTCTTTAATCCTAGCACTCTGGAGACAGAGGCTTGTGGATCTCTGAGTTTGAGACCAACCTGATCTACAGAGCCAGTTCCAGGATATCCAGGCTACACAGAGAAACTCTGTTTTGAAAAATAAGCAAAAAAAAAAAAAAAAAAAAAAAAAATAAGGACCCCCAATGGAGGAGCTGGAGAAAGTACCCAAGGAGCTGAAGGGATCCGCAACCCTATGGGTGGAACAACATTATGAACTAACCAGTACCCCGGAGCTCTTGTCTCTAGCTGCATATGTATCGAAAGATGGCCTAGTCGGCCATCACTGGAAAGAGAGGTCCATTGGACATGCAAACTTTATATGCCCCAGTACAGGGGAATGCCAGGGCCAAAAAAATGGGAATGGGTGGGTAGGGAAGTAGAGGGGAGGGTATGGGGGACTTTTGGGATAGCATTGGAAATGTAATTGAGGAAAAGATGTAATAAAAAATATATATAAAAAAAGAAAAATAAGCAATGAATTGGAAAATTTGACTTTTTTTTTTAAGATTTATTTATTTATTATATGTAAGTACACTGTAGCTGTCTTCAGACACTCCAGAAGAGGGCGCCAGGTCTCGTTGCGGATGGTTGTGAGCCACCATGTGGTTGCTGGGATTTGAACTTGGACCTTCGGAAGAGCAGTCGGCACTCTTAACCACTGAGCCATCTTGCCAGCCCCGAAAATTGACTTTTCAAAACCTGTAACTAATTGTTAGCTAAGACATTTCGCTGGGTAAAAGCACGTGTCAGACAAAAGCCTGAGGACCTAACTCTGATTCCGGAACCCACTTAAAAATCACAGAGGAGCCGGGCGTGGTGGCGCACGCCTTTAATCCCAGCACAGGCGGATTTCTGAGTTCGAGGCCAGCCTGGTCTACAAAGTGAGTTCCAGGACAGCCAGAGCTACACAGAGAAACCCTGTCTCAAAAAAACAAAAAACAAAAAAACAACAACAAAAAAAGAAATGCAATTTTAAAAATGTAATTAAAAGTACAAAAAAAGTAGGAACTTGGAATGAGAGTAGAATTCGGTCGGCTTTTTTTTTTTAATTTATTTCATTTATATGAGTACACTGTCACTGTCTTCAGACACCAGAAGAGGAAGAGGGCATCAGATCTCATTACAGGTGGTTGCTGGGAATTGAACTCAGGACCTCTGGAAGAGCAGCCAGTGCTCTTGACCTCTGAGCCATCTCTCCAGCCCTTGGCCAACTTTTCTGGGTGTCAGGGCAGCAGCCATTTCTCCAGTTTGATGAGGGATGGGTTTAGGTCTCAACTTGCTAGAACATCCTTTCTGTCTGCTCCACATCTCAGTCAGACCCTGTGTTCCCCAATGGATAGAAGAGACAGTTTCCAAACAGCCTGGCAGTGTTTGGCATTGCCACGGCACCAGCGTCTCACTAGAACCTCCTGTGAGATAGGATTTTATTTTGCATGTCATCTCTATGTGTACTGTGTGTGCGTGCGCCTGCTGCATCAGACAGCACCTGACATCAGATGACAACAGATCCCCTGGAACACAGTTATGGATCACTGCGAGCCACCATGTGGGTGCTGGAACATCGTTTCGGTTCGGTCCGACTCTCTAGCTCGCACTTCTCAGCCCTCTAATTCTGCAGCGCAGTCTCATTCTCAACCACGGTGGGGCCCCATCTTCTTGACCTACTTTCTCTCCAGCTTTATGGCCTGCCCTGGTCCCAGGGTTCAGAACTTACTCTGTCTCTGTCTAGCTCAGTCTGGAGGTCTAGATGCTACCCAGTCATGGAACCCCTGGAACAGGTAAAACACCCGTAAGCCCTTCCCACTTCTTAGATGCCTTACGTGTTCGAGCATCAGAGCTGCAGAGGCCCTTAGCAGGCCTCAGATCTACTCCTACCCATTCCACTGACCACACCTTCAAGGTGGCTTTCTACCAACTGCAAACCTGAACTCGAAGGGTCTCTGATGCTGCCTGGGTTTGCCTGGAGGCAAGAGAAGGGAGAGGGTAGGTACAGAATAAAAAGAGAATTACCTTCAGGCCTGAATTTCTGCTCAGCCATAGCCAAGGTTGTCTTGGGCAGGCCACGGTTGTCAGGTAGCATGGCTGTCTTCCTATAGACAGTATGGGGCACTATCCCCGACCTGGTAAGATTCTAGGGTACTACCCTCCTGGGGAGGCTACCTACCACTGCCTACACATCTGTAAGCCATCCTTTCATTATCAAACTGTACCCATTTACCCTCTTTGAACATGTCTGCTGTCTGTCTATCTATCTATCTATCTATCTATCTATCTATCTATCTATCTATCTATCTATCTGTCTATCGAGATAGGATTTCTGTATAGCCCTGGCTGTCTGTAGACCAGGTTGGCCTCAGACTTAGAGATCTGCTTGCCTCTGCCTACTGAGTGCTAGAATTGAAGGTTTATTTTTTGTTTTATGCGTACGAGTATCTTGCCTGTGTGTGTAACTGCACCGTGTGTGTGTGTGCCTGTGCCTGGAGGTCAGGACAACAGATCCCCAGAACTGTCCTTGCAGGTGGTGGTGAAGCACCATGGGATTGCCGGAAATTGAACTCAGATCTTTCAGAAGAACAAGCAGTGCTCTTACCCACTGAAGCATTTCTTTAGCCCCTGACATCCAATCTTGGAGCCACAGACCAGGGGTCTGGGAAGACGGACGGCTGGGCTGGTGAAATGCCTCTGTGCAAGCCTGGGAACCTGAGCTTGGTGCCTAGAGCACAGGTGAGAAAGCAGCTGGGGTGGAGCTTAGAATCCCAGCTCTTCAGAGGGGAGAGCAGATGCCTGGGACGGTTCAGCATGGCTAAGGAGAGAACCCATCTCATAACCCAACGTGGCTGGGTGTAGGGGCACACATGTTTAATTCTATCAGAGGCTTTTTGAGGCATTTTGAGGTAATCCTGGTCTACAAGGTGAGTTCCAGGCTAGCCACAGAGATACATAGTTAAGACTCTGTCTCAAAAACAAAAACATGGCCAGCAACCAAAACCAACCAATGAGCCGAGCAATAACCAAAACCTGCCCCAATCACAGCTCCCGGAGACCATCCAAAGTTGCCCTGTGGTCTTGTTGAGGGCACACAATGCTCGAGAGGCCAGCTCTCAACTGTCCGCGATCCCCACCACTCCTCCTCCTTCCACACTCCATTTTTGCACAGCAAGACATACCTAGGCAAGGAGACAGCAGCTTATAAAGTTGGCTTTATTGGTTCTTGTCACATCATGGAGCATCGGAGCCTATCCCTCCCAGGAACATGGCGTTTAAAGAGATAAATACTTCTTTCACTCCCCACCCTGTAGCAGGGTGAGGTTTAATAAAAATAGCAATATAATAACAATAATAGTGACTGTGATCAATAATAAAATGCCCCCTATGTTCCCCTAATACACTTGGTAGATTGAAGCTTCCAGAAAAGGACCCCTCTTGCTGGGAAGGGCCAAAGTGTGCCTGGAGATCTTTAGTGGTCCCCGCAGGGTGACTATCTCCCACCAAGAAGCCCTTATAAATACCCTCCCATCCCCTCCCTGCCTAGGAACCATTTTTCCTGGACGGATAAGCTAGCAATGGTCCTGCTCTCAATCTCAAGCCCCATCCCAGAGAAAAGTTCTCGGGTCTGGGTTCTCCCCTGGCTCACTCTCCCTCCCCTCCTCTCTCAGGCATCCTCCTCATCACATGTTTTGGCCTTCTCTCTTCTTTTCAGGTTAGCATCCATCTTCTGATTACATCACCTCCTCTTCCCTCCCTTTGCTCCGGCGCTGCCTTCTCCCCTCTCTCACTTGCCTCGTTCCCCCTTTTCTATCCTTTCCCTGCCAATCAGAGCCCATATCCCAGCCTGACCCTGAGCAGAGACTTGCATGTTCCACGTCTGCCTCAGCCTGGGCCAGGCTGCACAGACAAGACACCAGCATACTCCCAAGGACCTGCCCCTCCATTCCTCATCCTGACTCCTAACAGCTTCCCTGGGACTGGCCCTGTGAAGCACAGCTTTGGCACAATCTTCCCTGGGCACCAGAGCCACGGCACTCCCAGAGGCCCGTGTAGGCCTGTGTTGGAAGCCTAGGGGAATAGCAGGAATGGGGCAAGGAGTCAGACCTCTATTCCTGGGGACCCAGGCGTGCCGTGCTCTTACCCCTCCACCCAGGCTCTCCCTGAGTCTGAATTTCAGCACATCCCGGACCAGCCGGAGTATGGCATCCTGTAAGCTCTTTGCTTCCTCATTCCTTCTGTCTTGGGAATGGGGTGGGCACTGCCAGAGGGCATCAGGGGGAGCTCTCTGACTCAGGATCTGGAGGGAGACTTCGGGGCCGTTCTGAGACCTGGAGGGAAGAACAGGACGTTAGATGGGAAAAGGGACAGAGGTCTCAAAGGACCCAGCGCTTGCAGTAGCAGGACCCTAGAGGAAACTACACTGAAGGTGTGGGGGAAGAGTCCTCCTAGAATCCAAAACTGCAGCAAGCAAACCCAGGGTCTTGGTTGTTCACTCCATCCCGTATTCAGCCAAAACCATGTTTTAGCGCAGGCAGAAAAATGAAAACTGACCCCAACCACCATGGACACCCCCTGCCCCAGCTGAATGAAAGACAAGCTTAGAGGACAGGCCTCAGCAACCTGGGTGTGGGGCGCATGCGCATGCCTGCAATCCCAGCACTCAGAAGGCAGAGGCAGGCAGGAGAACCACATGTTCAAAGCTAGCCTGAGCTACATGAGACCATTTTTATTTTTTTGGTTTTTTTGTTTTTTTTGTTTTTTCGAGACAGGGTTTCTCTGTATAGTCCTGGCTGTCCTGGAACTCACTTTGTAGACCAGGCTGGCCTCGAACTCAGAAATCCGCCTGCCTCTGCCTCCCGAGTGCTGGGATTAAAGGCGTGCGCCACCACGCCCAGCGAGACCATTTTTAAAAAGGAAGAGAAGGAAGGGAGAGAGGGAGGGAGAGAGGGAGGGAGGGAGGGAGGGAGGGAGGGAGGGAGGGAGGAAAGAGAAGGGAGGAAAAAGGAAAAAAGGAAAGAAGGAAGGAAGGAAGGAAGGAAGGAAGGAAGGAAGGAAAGAAGGAAGGCCACAGCACAGGAGCCAAAATGGCAGAGGTGTTGGTAGTAGTGATGTTTGGCCATGTGGCCAAAACTGCGTTAAAGGTAACAGTGGCGGGCAGGCAGCCTGAGCACTGAAGGCAGAAAAAGCATTCAAAGGAGAGAGACCAGCAGAGGCAAGAGCTGGAGTGTGTAAAAGAAAACGGCAGGGTGGGGATCCGAGTGGCTTTGGTCTGACTGGACTGTGAGGACAGCTGGAGGGTGAGTGAGGGCCTCCCCGGCACAAAATAGGTTGTTTCCATCTAAGTTCCTCCACATCTTTAGGCAGAGTCTCTGTTAAGACTGTAGCTTAGGAGCCGGGCGTGGTGGCGCACGCCTTTAATCCCAGCACTCGGGAGGCAGAGGCAGGCGAATTTCTGAGTTCGAGGCCAGCCTGGTCTACAAAGTGAGTGCCAGGACAGCCAGGGCTACACAGAAAAACCCTGTCTCGAAAAACCAAAAAAAAAAAAAAAGAAAAGAAAAAAAAAAAACTGTAGCTTAGGTTAGGCATGGTGGTGCATGCCTTTAACCCCAGCACTCAGTAGGCAGAGGCAGGAGGATCTCGTTCAATTCAAGGCCAGCCTAGTCTACACATCAAGTTCCAGAACAGCCAGGACTAAGTAGAAAGACCCCATCTCAACTCCCAAAACAAAACAGTGACAATGTTTGCATAGCATGAACAGCACTCTTATGTTTGGCCCCAGCACTGCAAAAAAACCACAGTATATATTTTTAATTCTAGGCCTTGGGAAATGGCTCAGTAGGCAGGGCCAGTTCAGCAGATAAAAACGATTGCCACAGCTCTGAAAGCCTCACACTGAGCCCCAGAACCCAGGGAAAGAGCCGGACGGACGCAGCGGCACACGTCCATAATCCCAGCATTCTTCTGGGGAGAGGGGTCAGAGATAGGGACAGTAGCTGGAAGGCATGTGCCAGTCTGGAGCACACGGAACAGAAATGAGAGATGCTGTCTTAGAGACAAGGTAGAAGGAAAGACCCAGCTCTTGTTAGTGTCCCCTGGCCTCCACATGTGCAGTGTGGCACGCAGCAGGTGCTGCACCCGCACACTTGTTACACACACAATCCCCAGAGCTCCGTTACGGGGCACGCCTCCCATGCGTCTGGCACTGTGAGGTATCATCACCTCACACACCTATCACAGGGACACCTTCAGTTTGCAGGTGGGACAAGCTCAGGGGGAGTGGTCTTTCCTGATTGGAGCATACAGCTAGGGCTTGGGGAGCCAAGAGTTGTAGATGTGTCCACCGTCTCAGAGGTGACCACTTCCTGTCCCAGTGCAGAGCTTACCCAGAAAGTGCCTAAACTTTGAATGGGAGAAGGAAAGCCCTACCCATTGGCTCACCTGTATCAGGGATGCTGCAGGGCTCAGGGACCCCTGGGGGCAGGACACTGATTCGCTGGACAGAGATGTCCAAGGTTTCCTCTTCACTACTGGCAGGAGTAGGGAGACAGAAGGACAAAATGCCTGGTCAGATCTAAGGGCTCGGAAGGCGTGGGAAGATGGAGGAGGCATCTGAGTACTGGAAGATGAAGGGCTGCCCTTACACGGGTCTGTTTCTCCAGAGAGATCATCACTGCCTGTGGACACTGGCCGCCGAAATGCCTCTGAGAAGCTGTGGGGCCGCTGCGGCCCGGAGCTGCGGGCACCTCTGCTCTTCTGTTCCTGAGCCTATGGGGAACAGTGTTCAAGGGCTAGGACCAGGAAGCTCACACCATGGGAACTCAGCTACTGCCAAGGATGTCAGAGGGATGAGTCATCTGCCTCAGCAGTCAAGCAATCAACAAAAGAAGCCTGTGATTGGACCAATGACTACAGGGTGTTTGTGATTGGTTCCAGAGGACTCACCCGGGTCCCGTCCCTGGTGCTAGACTTTCCCTCCGTAGGGCCCACATGCACCAGGTGGTTGAAGTTGGTGGGCGGCGAGATGAACTTGGAGCGCACAAAAGGGTCCTTCAGCATCTCCCTGGAGGCAGAGGGTGTGTAGGTGCAGGGCTAGCCTCACCCCGCCCCCAAGAACAGAAAGTCCCACCCAGCAGCCGCAGCCACTCCACACCTGCGCTGCTGCTGTCGCAGCTCATCAGACACCCGGAAGAAGAAGCGGCGCTTGCTCTTGGTGCGGAACAGCTGGCGCCGGCTGTTGTCTGTGAGGTCGGGAATGTCAAACTCGTCCTTCTCTGTGGAAAGTCAGGGAGCGGGAAGGTGCTCACATGTCCCAGCCGGCCAGGGCACAAGCTCACACTTGTGCACAGGTAAACACACACAGATGTAAGCAGATATATATGCCCTCACCTGCCAATGGATTCCTGAGGTAGGTCAGGCGGACCTTCTCGGTGCCATAAAGGAACAAGGAGCCTTCTGGATTCAGGGGTCTCACCTGAGACGGAACACACAGATGTCAGGCCATGTCACCCACTGCACCCGACCCACGATCTGGGCTGACCTTCACCTTCTTGAGCGGCACAGTCTGTACCCATTCTGCTCTCCTCACGTCAAACACATCAATGGCATTTTCACTGAACACTGTTAGGTAGGGCGCTGTGTAACCTGTAGGTGGGAAACAGCCTGTAGTGTGTAGCCCTGGGCAAGCCAGGTCCCTCTCTGAGCCTGTTTCTTCTGTCCCACAGGGAGCCGGTCCCGCCCAACTCCATAACAGATGAGCTAATAGCCAGCCCTCACTACATGCCCACACAGCTGCAAATGCTTGTCATGTTTGTCCTCTCTTAACTCTCCGGCAGCTCCAGGCAGGAGCAGGCACTATAATCACCCTAATCTTGGACATTAGCTGAGGTCATGGAAATCTTAGCAAAGCAGTGGTCAAGGTCATACCGCTGGGGAGGGACAGGAGATGCGGCCAGTGGCAGTCTGTGTTACATGTAACCCCAGGCCTCACCACAGACGAGCCTCTGCTCAGAAAGGACACTGTCCCCTGTCCTTCCTCTGACCCATCAGATTGGCTACAAGTGACCACACCAGCCCATGCCTCTCCTCCATTCATTTGTTCATTCCCAACAAGCCTAGCCCCCAGGGTGTGCCTGCCCATGCTGGCTGGCTGAAGGACCCAATCCTAGCCTGTTCTACAGGCCCCAGTGCATAAACGCAGTCAAAAGTGGATGACGAGACCCAGAACAGAGGTCTGAACCAAGAGGTGGCATGAGGAGGAGTCAGAGTGCAGTGGTGCAGAGGGAGGGAATCAAAGGCGGCACTCGGGATGCGACTGTCGGTTACAGAGCAGCTAACTACCCGGCTGGAGCTGCCACTCAAGTTGGCCCGGTAGAGAATGGAGTGAGGAAGGCCCTAGGCAAGCTACTCAGGACACAAAATAGTCACAGGACCCCCAGGGCCTGACCCCACCCTGCCAAGCCCTCTACCAGCCTTACCCCAGCCAGTGGGTGCCGATGGCCACAGTAGCTCATGGCTTCGTGACTTGCGGCCAGAGCTATCCACGTAGACGCCGGCAGTGGCGAAGAGCAGCAGGAGCTCGCTGAGGCTGAGCTCCACAGCACCCAGTGCCTCACCTAGGCCCCCACGGGACGCAGGTAGCTCCTCGGCCACCAGGCCAGTTCCCAGCGCTAAGGGTGCAGCCTCATTGAGTAGCGGGTAGAGAGCAAAGGTGCCTGCGGCGCCCACACAGAGCCGATCACCCAGCAAGCCCAGGCTCTGCACCGGGGCTGGTGCTTGCAGCTCTCGGATGCGGCGCTGCCAGGGCCCTGGTCCTGGTCCCAGCTGGTAACAGAGAACTTGGCGTTTGACTGCCACACAGAGCACTGGAGTCCGGGCCTGCAGGATGCGCCCTGCGACCAAAGCCTGACAGCCTCGGGATTCGGGGATTTTGGCACCTGCCACCTCAGCACTCTCCAGTTCGTCCAGGGCGAAGAGGCGCACACTGGGGCCACGGCCACAGAGCACAGCCAGGAGGCCAGCGGCAGAGCTCACAGCCAACCGCTGCACCCGGCGGCAGTCTCCCACCTGGAAGATGTCTGTGGTGTTGGCGGGAGAGAGGAGCGTGTAGCGCGTGGGTAAGCAGCAGTGGCTGCCTGTGCTGCCCAGCCCACCCACACCTGGGCCAGCCCTCTGGTACCATTGCTGTGAAGATGGATCACAAACAACCCCTCCTCAGTGCCCAGGGCAAGACGCTCTTGGTCTGACAGAGGAAGAGAGGTCAGAGGTCAGAGACACCTGTCCAGTGACACCTGTCCTTACTGGTCTTCAGTTTCTCTTGAGGATTGGTGACCCATACATTGCTGACACACCCCATTCTTAGCCCCTTCTTGCTCACAGTTTACACTGGCTGTAATGAGAAAGGGCCTTGGTGACTGGGGTCAGGGTTGAAGGCTACTACCTTGAGCTGTGACATTCTGGGTAAGCCTCACTCTCTGGTTCCTAACTGACCCAGGGTACCCACAGTCTTTGCTGGGACCCCTAACTGGGGTACCTGCAAGCTGGAGCTGGCTCAGGCCTCATGAACCCTAGACAGCTCTGCACCCACCCCTTGCCCACCCAGCTGCCAGGAAGAAAGTCATCAGAGCCTTAATAGTCTTTCTGTGAAGACAGTGTCTTACTCCATCATCCAGGCTGGCCTATAACTCACTATGTAGCTAGCTGGAGCTGGCACGAGTCTGAGCTAATCTTTCTGTTTGGTTGTTGCTGTTGTTTTCCTGAAGCAGGTTTGTATATATTATACAGTTCAGGCTGCACTTGACTCCCTACGTGGATGAGGCTGGCTTTGAACCTGCATCCTCCTGTGGCCCCTCCCCAGTGCTGGATTTACAGATGTGTGTGGCACCGCTCAAGTCCAACTTGTTTGTGTATGTGTGTATAATTTTTTTCAAAGAATTATTTTACGTGTATGTGTGCTTTGCCTGCCTGCATGTCTGTGCATTGCGTGTGAGCCTGGTGCCAGTGGAGGATCGAAGAATGTTCTAGTGAGTGCTGGGAACTGAGCCCAGGACCTCCGGAGGAGCAGCCAGTGCTTCTAACCACTGGAAGAGCACTCCAACCGAGTGTTTGGTTGGTTGGTTGAAGCTACTTCTTAGCTAAGGGTGAGCTGAGCTCCTGACCCTTCTGCTTGTTCTTGCACGTGCTGAGTAGACACGCATGCACTAGGCCACGCCTGGTGGTTGTGATTTGTGAGACAAGGTCTCCACATGTGGCTCACCTCAGCCTTTATACTCTGAAGCCTTCTGCCTCAGCCCCCCAGGCCATCTCTGTTTCTCCCTAAAACCTCTGTTCCTTCCATTTATTTGAGATTCTCTTAGAAAAAGGAAAACCAGCTGGGAGTGGTAGTGCACACCTGTAACTCCCTGGTACTTTGGAGGCAGAGGCAGGCAAATCTCTGTGAGTGCCAGGCCAGCCTGGTCTACATGGTGAGTTCCCCGACAGCCAGGGCTATAGAGCAGATCCTGTCTCGAAAAGCCAAACAATAACAACAAAAGAGAGAGCCAGAGCCCACATTAGTGAGGTGGGAGAAGCCAGGCTGCCTGGCTCAGAGGCTGTGTGCAAGGTGGAACCCACAGCTGCTGGCTGAGAGAATGGCTGTTGCGCTTGGGACTAGTCTAGGCCAATGCCTCCTTACAGGCCTGACCTTCCCCTTAGGCCACTCAAGAGTGACAGCCCTTCAGCACACGACTTACCAATGACAGCAGCACAGAGCGCATGAGGCAGCAGTGGCAGCCCATTGTCATAGGCCTCCTTGAGTGTGTACACCGGTCGGGGTCTTGGACGTGCATCCAGTAGCAGCCGCTGCAGCTCCCCCAGCACCTGAAGCCAACGCTCCCGCTCCCCCTCATTCTCTGCCAGCAGCAGCACAGTGCATGTGGTTGGTGGCACTGTCAGCTGGGAGGCTGTCACCTGTGGACAGGGAGTCAGGCTGGAGGGCTATGGCTGAGAGCCAGCCAGCCACCTGTCCTCCTTCCTTCCTTCACTTGCTGATGTTTGTAAGCATTGACAGCCAGCTAGCTGGCTGTGGTGCCAGGCAGGGAGGGTGTCAGACGAGCAATAGCAATCCCTGAGCCTAGTGACGGCACCATAACGGGAAGGATAAGCACGGTAAGGATGCAGAGTAGAATCCCTAAAGCAGGCCTAGGGGACAAGCCCACCACCCAGGGTTAGCGAACCTGGGGACAAGGTACTGGGCCTGGAGGGTGCTGGCAATTCTGTGCAGAGATGAGACTGAGGAGGAGGCTTTATACACAAACGCAGGGCTAGAAGGAACAGGGTATAGCCCTAGGAGAAAGGGACTCCAGAGTGGAGGGCTGAGGGCATCTGCAGGCTCAATGGCCAGGTGGCTCAGAGTATTGCTTGAGAACCTCCTGAGGGTACTGGGAAGGCATCAAGGCTTTGGAAACAAAACAGGAAATAGCCAGATTGCTGTGTGGCAAGCTCACGGTGGCTGGCTTTGGACAGAGAGCATGTGGCAGTGAGGTGGCTGGCAGAGGGACAGAGTGGAGATAGAACAGTAACCAAGACAGGGTCAGCACAGGGAGAGAGATGGAGGCTGGGTCCATCCTGCCCTGAGCGCTCACCCTGAAGATGCGTGGCAGGTCCTTGGATTGGGCATGAATGACATCTGGGGCCAAGACAGGAGTGGCTGAGAACTGGGGGTCCCTGGGAGGTACAAAGGACACATGAGATACCGCCCCAGATTGAACTCACTACCCATGACTTGTCCCGTGTCACTGTCTGGGACCTACCTTAGATCCAAGGCCTGCAGGAGGACCCCACTGGCCAGGCTGCCTCGAGGGTCAGGAGCATCAAACAACAACAGGCGGGAGTCACTGAGAGCAGCGTATACCCGCTGCCAGCCCCGACGGACACCTGAGGGCCGCGGCACCTAGTGGGAAGACAGGCATGGAGGGCTGCACAGGTCCTCACTCCCATGCCCATCCTCCTCAGCCCTCAGCCACAGCTCACCGACAGGAAGCCCTCATAGGCAGTCCCTGTGCCTGTTTCGGGGTGCACCCCCAAGGCTGTACGGAGGAGTTCAGGGGGCACAGGGCAGGGTGGGGCTTGTGATGCGCAAGCTGAGTGACAGAAGTAGCCACAGACTGTGGAGAGATGGAGAATTTGGGAGGGATAAAGCAAGCCAGGCAGTGAGCCTTCCCAGACAGCTCCCTTGGGGCTAACACCTCCTGAACTGTCACCCATTGCCATCGAGTGAGATAGGAGTAACTAAATTGGAGAGCTTGATAAGAGACGTGAGTGCTGTCAGGTTGAGAAGAGCCTGGGTATGTCAGGGTCAGACCTGGGGGCTACGGTGTGACGGGAGAGCCTGAAGGACAAGTGTTCTTACTGTCACAGCCCAGGCCCTGGCGGCCCAGGCCCAGCATCAGCGAGGTGCAGCGGAGACACTTGGTAGGGGATGGAAAACTCCGGGGACGCAGGGTGTGTGAGCCGGGCTGTGAAAGAGTACACACTGTCAACATGCTCCAGCGCCTCCCAGTACCCTGTGCTCTATCTCAAAGGGTCAAGTGGCCAAGAGGCTGAGCCAGTCCGCAGTGTCAACTCTGAGCATCTGAGAGGTCACGGCAGAAAACCAGCACCAGCACCACCTAAACATGGCCTCGTAGGGTCCCAGTGTCCCAGAGGGGTTCTGGGGACGGGCTGAATGGCTCGCTATCCTGCTGTCCTGCCCCTCTGGCCACTGACCTTAGCAGGAAGACCTTCGGCAGGGGTGGTGGTGGCTGTAGGCACCCTGGGGAACACACTCTGCAGAAAATGAATGAGCGAGTGAGGAGGGGGTGGGGGAGAAGCCCCGCCCCGCCTGAGGATCAGTGTGGATTCTCACCCCCATGCGCAGACTGCGGCGGCCCTCTGGCCTCAGCTCTGCTTCGGCTCCAGACCTTGGGCCCTCTCCTGAATTGCCAGGGTCCTTGGCAGAATCCTTCTGGAAATCAATGAAGGTGGAAGAAAGTCAGGGCCACCATGTTTCTCATCAGCACTCCTCCCTAGCTAGTCCCTCTGCCTGGATCTTACCTCTGTGTTCCAGAAGGACAGGAGAGGGATGAGGGAAGTGGAGGGCCTGGCATCTGTAGACAGAGGGTAAAAGTTACTGAGGTTGTCGCCCTGGGACTGAGGGACCAGGGTGGGTGGGGCTCAGTTTCCACCTCAGTAAGATACAGGTGTGGCACCCAGCAGTGTTCAGTGAGAGCTGAGTGACAGACAGGTCCGGTGTGGGAGGGACAGATCTGTCTCATCTAGGTGCAGCTGTCACGGGATCTCCCTAGTCTTCATGAGAGTGGAGCTGGGGATTGGCTCCAGGGTAGGCACTCACCCCCTGGTCCTCGAGCTTGCAGTTCCTCCCGGAGCTCAGCCACCTCCTGCTGCAGGGTCTGACTTTGCTTCTCAGCCTCCTGTAGGCGGCTGGGGGAAGAGGGCAATGGCTCACCCCAGGCCTCTGAAGGAACTCCACTCCAGTAGTATCCGCCCATGGCCTCACCGTTCAGCCTGCCGCTGAGCCTCCTGCACCTGCGTCAGCCGCTCCTGCAGACCCTGCTTGGCACGGATCTCAGCTTCCAGTGCTGACTGAAGCTCTAGCCGGGCTGAGGCCTCCATCTTCTGCAGCCTCCGAGCCTTCCACTGGTGATCCTGGGAGCAACCGAGGGTACTCCTGTAAGATGCTCTCTGGGACTGACAGCTTCAGAGACTCCCTCCCTTCCTCCTTGCTTCCCACTAAAACATGCCTCGCATGCTGCCTGGCCAGACTCAAAGACCCAACTCTCCTCACCCCTCAGCATAAACCTAGAGCCTTGGGGAATGACAAGATGGCTCAGAAGACAGAGGTGTGCTGCCAAACCTGGCAACTTGAAATCAATCTCTGGGAACCCGCATGGTAGAAGGAGAGAAGTGACTCCCTATAAGCTGCCTTTTGACCGCTACACACACACACACACACACACACACACACGGCTCATGTGCAACGGGGCTCACCAGAGGTCGGGTAGGGAGTGTCTGCGTGCCCACGTTCCTCAAGGACTCCAGCTCCTCAGCCATCTTAGTAGCCAAGGCCTGCAGGTAGCCTCTCGAGACTTTCTCATCATTCACCCTGAATAGGAATGGGCTGTGTGTCATGGTCTGGGTTCTCAGCCATCCCAGGCCCCACCAGGCTCCATGTCCCTACCAGCTGAGGATGTCAGCAATCTGAGCCTCCCAGTTGCTCTCAGTCTCCCGCCGTTCACCCTCCAAACGCTGCTTGCTCTGTAGCTCCAGTTCCAGCTCTTCTGCCAGCTGAGGCCACAGAGGACGGGGGCTCAGTCCTCAAGTGGCCCTTGTAGCCCCAGATGTCTACAAGTTGCCCTCTCCCTGCTAGTCTCCCCACAGATCACCTACCATCCTGAACCCTGTAGAAGCCCACATGCTACAGCAGCTGAGACCCTGGAGCTCTGCCCTGACCCTGCTGACCCAGCCTGTCCTTTGTCTACCCTTCTCACCCGTTCCTGCTCCCGGCTCAGCCGCTGGTTTTCCTCCTGCAGTCGGGACAGAACCTCCTCTTTCCCAACACTGATCCTGGGGAAGAGAGGGCCAAGGAGACAGAGCTGACTCCCAGGCCGGCCCTGCCCTGTCCCCTCCTGGCTGCCCCTACCATGCACTCACCCTTGGCTGCAGGCATGCTCCAGCTGCTCCCTCAGAGCCGCCACTTCCTTCCTCAGCTGGGCCTCTTGAGACTGACCCTCAGGAGATCCTATGCCGTTCGTCTCAGGGGCTGCATGGACGGTCTTGACCATGTGGAGAGGGGGCAAGGCAGGGGCTTGAGAAGCCATGGTCTACCCTACCCTGGGACAAGGGTCTGCTCCGAGGACTCTAAGGAGGAGAGTGTCTGCGACCAAAGGAGAGAAGCTTCCATACCTTGGCCTGTGAAGATTCTTGTTTACATTGTTCCTGGAGCCGCGTCACCTCCTGACTCAGGGTGGTCACCTGGCCTTCGAGCTGTGATTGGGCACAGGAACAAAGTAATGTCAACCCTGACCATCTAATCCTCTTCGTGTCATCCTGACGTAAACTCACATCCAGCAGCAAACACAGGTAGCCCCAGGTACCTATCTCACCACCAGGCCCTGTCCAGTGTAAGCAGCCCCACAGGGTGCTAACCACACCGGTTCCCAACACTCTGAACTCTCCCACTGCCTCTCCATCACCAACCTCTCTCCGGACAACCCAGGCTTCCTCCAGCTGGGAGTTCAGGGCCTGGATCTGGCTCGCTGCAGCTGCCTCTCTCTCCTGGGCTTCCCACAGCCTCTGCAGGAATTCTTCCTGCCGGTTCTGCGCTTGGCACAGTTCAGCATCCTGCGCTCGCAATGCTGCCTGAGCTTCAGTCAGCTCCTGAGGACCAGGGTAAGAAGGACAAAGCCAAGTCAGAGAGCTGACCTCAGGGACACGGAACCCTAGGCCACTCACTCACCTCACCCAGTGCTCACCTGCTGGAGGCGGTCCTTCTCCTGTTGTAGTTGGATGTTTGGGGCTGGGCTTCTAGCATGGAGGCCATCAGTTTGTGAGAGGGAGGCCTTGCTGTCCCTCAGTGTCTCTGTCAGAAATAGTCATTGAGACTCGCACACAGAACAACTCCACCTCAGCCAGGCATTCTGTGTGTAGGATCTCAGAGAACTTTCTCCACAGAGAAGGTCTACTTCCCCACAATCACATAGCATATACAGAGCAGGACAGAGCTGGGACCCAGGAAGGAGCTAAGGGCTTCTAGGAACAGGAAAGTGATACCTGCCAGTTTCTCCTGAAGAACCTGTACTTCCTTCTGAAGCCGCACAAGCTCCTGGGGCTGCAATGGGCCATGCAGGGGCTCTGGCAAGAGAAGGGCCTCTGGGTGAGTAGCCAGGCCTTCAGCAATCTACCCCTCACCCTGGCCTGACAGGCTCAGCCTGGCCCAGCTGCCCCTGTACCTTGACACTTGTGGCTGAGCTCCACTTTCACCTGCTCCACACAGTGGGGCTTCCCCTCTGGGGCAGCCATTAGCTCTGAGCTCTGCTCATCAATGGGGCTGAGAGGGGACAAAGGAGCACAGTTAGCAGAAAACCATCCTCATGGACCAACTGTCCATCCACCCAAGAAACACCCTGGCACATCGATCCAGACCCAGGTCCTGGGCTCCATGCTGAGAAGAGAACCACTAGACCATACCCCGCCTTTGGGGCTATACACGTGACCTTGGACAGCAATGGGTAATCTGAACTGCAGTTTTCTAACAGGAAAGTGGAGGTAACAAGGCCTTGCCCGGCAGTGGTGGCATACACCTTTAATCCCAGAACTCAGGAGGCAGAGGCAGGTGCATCTCTAAGTTCAAGGCCAGCCTGGTCTACAGATCAAGTTCTAGGACAGCCAGGACTACACAGAGAAACCCTGTCTCAAAAATCCAACCAACCAATCAAAACCAACAAGGCTCATGTGACGGCTCCCCAGGGAGCAGGGAGCTGTCTCAGCTGGCTAAGGTGCCAGTTGCCTGAGCGCCTGACTCCATCCCTGGGACCCACAAGTTGTTCTCTGCCCTCTACCAGTGCACTGTGGTACACCATGCCCATATGCATAGAGGTATTATTATGCAAATAAATTAATGTAAAGGAAGAAATCAAGCAAGTTAACAAGGTGAGATGAGCCTGCAGCTCTACATCCAATGTCCCATCGCCCCTCAGGGCACCGTCAGAGCACAACTTCCACCCGCGCCTCTCTCAAGTCTCAGGACAACCCAATTTGAGGCAATAATGCTCCCACCCATTTTACAGAGGCCAATGAGGCTGGACAGGAGAGGCTCTCCATAGCCTCTGCTATGAATCTAGTGCATTCAAAAGTCTGTCACACAGTACAGTCACATGTCCCAGGGGCAGAGCCACCCGTGACTCTGGTTGACCCTGAGGACAGAGGACTGAGGAGTGTCAATGCTGAAGCCATTCAGTCCCTTCCCACGGGGCTGTAATGAGCCACACATGTCCCTAGCTTCCCAGCAGCTATAAGGACCAGACTCACCTGCCTGAGGTGTAAGTGAAGCCAACAAATGGCAGGTGGTGGCCTGAGAAGGCACTGTGGGAGGATGGAGGCAGCGTCTCCTACAGAAGTGGGAAGGAGAGTCAGAGCCACAGACCAAGTGAGAACCAGAAGAGACCCATGGACTAGACATTTACCGGGGAATAACACAAGGGACCACAATTCCCATGAGCCTTTGAATTCAAGGTCTCCAAGGGGCTGCAGGGAATTTCCTCTTTTTTTTTTTTTTTTTAAGACAGGGTTTCTCTGTGTAGCCCTGGCTGTCCTGGAACTCGCTCTGTAGACCAGGCTGGTCTAGAACTCAGAAATCTCTCTGCCTCTGCCCCCCAAGTGCTGGGATTAAAGGCGTGAGCCATCACTGCCCGGCATGAATTTCCTCTTATATACGAACTACGGTTAATAGGATAACAACTAAGGTCAAAGGGCTTTCATTTGGTACAATCCACCACGCTGGTGAGCCAGCCACGGTAAGCCCTAACTCTCATGAGCCTCAGGGGTTGAAGCCTTTTAACTGCTCTAGAGAACATCGGGGGTTCCCATAGCTCAGAGGGCCAAGCCAAGCCTCTTATAGAGACATCTGTCACTCACTGGACGGTTGAGGGTATCATCATCCACGTCGAAGTTGGAGGTATCCATCGGCCCACGAAGCTCAGGGATGTATGGAGCTGTGCTGGTTGCAAGCCTCTCCCAATCGACCCCTTCAAAGAAGGGGTGCTTCCGGAAGTCGTCCAGCCCACCACGACCCAGCCGCTCCTCCTGACGGCACAGCAGCTGTCGGATCAGGTCCTGGGCACTAGCAGGCACATCAGGAACATCCGCAGGGAACTGGAGGTGGTCCTGTGGTTCAAAGGAGGTGCAGGTCAGGCTCAAAGTCCAGCTGGTCTCAAGTTACCTGCAATCACACAATGTAGGGGTTCCCGGGCCACACAGTCAGACCTCGTGGTTCATGATCTTGCCGTAGGTTTCTACCAGAGATTCTGCATAAAAGGGTGTTTCCCCAAAGAGCAGCTCATAGGCGCAGACTCCCAGTGACCACCAGTCACACTGTGGGCCGTAGTGGCCCTTGCCTTCCTCCATGGCCTGTAGGATCTCAGGAGAGATGTAGTCCGGGGTCCCAACTGCGACTGATGAATCCACCTGTGTTAGGGGTGTTGGTACCATGAGGCCACAGGACTGGAGCCAGCACCCTACCCTCCAGGAACCCCTACCTGGAACCCGATGTCCCTGCACTTGGCTGTATCCTTGGCTCAATTCTAGGTGGGCTCCTTACCATGCCATTGTTGTTGAGACGCAGGCAGGAGCCAAAGTCTGCCAGGCGGATGTGGCCATTCATGTCCAGCAGGATGTTGTCAGGCTTCACATCCCTGAAGGATGGTGGAAGAGTGCGGGCTTGGTGTGTGTGTTCAGACATGAGCCTGATGCATGCTTGTACATGCTCCTGTCCTGTGTACATGCTCACACATGCACCTGTGTGTACACGCTCACACATGCTCCTGTGTATGTAATGCTCACACATGCACCTGTGTGTGTACACGCTCCCACATGCACCTGTGTGTATACGCTCACACATGCTCCTGTGTATGTAATGCTCACACATGCTCCTGTGTATGTAATGCTCACACATGCTCCTGTGTGTGTAATGCTCACACATGCTCCTGTGCATGTAATGCTCACACATGCTCCTGTGCATGTAATGCTCACACATGCTCCTGTGCGTGTAATGCTCACACATGCTCCTGTGTGTGTAATGCTCACACATGCTCCTGTGTGTGTAATGCTCACACATGCTCCTGTGCGTGTAATGCTCACACATGCTCCTGTGTGTGTAATGCTCACACATGCTCCTGTGTGTGTAATGCTCACACATGCTCCTATGTAATGCTCACACATGCTCCTGTGTATGTAATGCTCACACATGCTCCTGTGCGTGTAATGCTCACACATGCTCCTGTGCGTGTAATGCTCACACATGCTCCTGTGCATGTAATGCTCACACATGCTCCTGTGCATGTAATGCTCACACATGCTCCTGTGTATGTAATGCTCACACATGCTCCTGTGTATGTAATGCTCACACATGCACCTGTGTGTGTAATGCTCACACATGCACCTGTGTGTGTAATGCTCACACATGCTCCTGTGCGTGTAATGCTCACACATGCTCCTGTGCGTGTAATGCTCACACATGCTCCTGTGCATGTAATGCTCACACATGCTCCTGTGTGTGTAATGCTCACACATGCTCCTGTGTGTGTAATGCTCACACATGCTCCTGTGCATGTAATGCTCACACATGCTCCTGTGTATGTAATGCTCACACATGCACCTGTGTGTGTACACGCTCACACATGCTCCTGTGTATGTAATGCTCACACATGCTCCTGTGTGTGTAATGCTCACACATGCTCCTGTGCGTGTAATGCTCACACATGCTCCTGTGCATGTAATGCTCACACATGCTCCTGTGCATGTAATGCTCACACATGCTCCTGTGTGTGTAATGCTCACACATGCTCCTGTGTATGTAATGCTCACACATGCTCCTGTGTATGTAATGCTCACACATGCACCTGTGTGTGTAATGCTCACACATGCTCCTGTGTATGTAATGCTCACACATGCTCCTGTGTGTGTAATGCTCACACATGCTCCTGTGTATGTAATGCTCACACATGCTCCTGTGTATGTAATGCTCACACATGCTCCTGTGTATGTAATGCTCACACATGCACCTGTGTGTGTACACGCTCCCACATGCACCTGTGTGTGTAATGCTCACACATGCTCCTGTGTATGTAATGCTCACACATGCTCCTGTGTGTGTAATGCTCACACATGCACCTGTGTGTATACGCTCACACATGCTCCTGTGTGTGTAATGCTCACACATGCTCCTGTGTATGTAATGCTCACACATGCTCCTGTGTATGTAATGCTCACACATGCTCCTGTGTATGTAATGCTCACACATGCTCCTGTGTGTATACGCTCACACATGCTCCTGTGTGTGTACACACTCACATGCACCTGTGTGTACACGCTCACACATGCACCTGTGTGTGTAATGCTCACACATGCACCTGTGTGTGTAATGCTCACACATGCACCTGTGTGTGTAATGCTCACACATGCACCTGTGTGTGTACACGCTCACACATGCTCCTGTGTGTGTAATGCTCACACATGTTCCTGTGCATACATGCTCATTCATATTCCTGTGTGTGTACACGTGGGGGATGCAGGAGTCAGATGTCCTGAATGGTAACACATTCTGCCACCATGAGTTGGGTGGGTTTGAGCCAGGGGCTTACCTGCTCTGAGCTCTGACTTCCTCAACTGTAAGATAGGCACACTGGCAAGCCCTCCCACAGGGCTTTAGGGAGGAAGACTGGGAAATGACACAGCTTGGGGCCCCACCTGTGGACATAGCCCAGCTGGTGCAGTGAGTGGATGGCCAGAACCATCTCAGCCAGATAGAACTGGGCCAGCTCAGGTGGGAGGCGGTCCTCAAAGCGGCTCAGCAGCGTGAGAAGGTCCCCGCCGGCGTAGTAGTCCATCACCAGGTACTGGAGGGCAGTGTGTAGAGCCAAGAGTCAGACTCAGAATGAGGACACCTGTCGACCTCACATTGGCTCTTGGGGGGCTCTGAGAAGCCAGGGCTAAGCAGCATCCCTGAGGCTAGCTCCTTTTTCTTCTCTTTTCTTTTGAGAGGGTCTTACAATGTAGTTCTGGCTGTCCTGGAACTCACTATGTAGAACAAACTATCCTTGAACTCACAGAGAGATCTGACTGTCTCTTCCTCCCAAGTGCTAGGATTAAAAGGTGTGTCCCACCATGCCCAGGAAGTGGCCAGCTCTTAAGCAGAGCTAAGGAAGGAGGGTGTAGGCCAGGAGATGGTGAAAGAGCGGCCTTTTCTTTTATCCCTGGCAAGGCTCCTCCACTACCCAAAGATCCTCACCAGGTACTCCTCATCCTGGAAGGCGTAGTGCAGAGCAGTCACCCAGCGGCTGTCTCCCTTCACTAGAACATCTCGCTCCTCCCGGAAACAGGCCGTCTGAAGCAGGTTTGAAGAGCAGAGCAGGGGGGGACAATGGGATCAGCTCCCAGGAACTCCCCCTTTACCAGCTCAGGGAATGGAGAACACAAAAGCCTAGAGACTCTGATCAAAGGAACAGCTCTGCTCAACCACAGGCTGGGCTAGCCTTGGACGAACCTGCGCCCAGGCTTTCTGGTGTTGGGCCTCATTATTCCCATAAAAAGAATAGGGCAATCCCTTCATCTTAAGTAAAGTTTACTGTGAGGGGTGAGAGACAGGTGACTCTTGGGAGTGGCCCCGCCCCTTCTCCTGGCAGCAAGCATACCTTCACCTACCCGTTTGTAGTGTACACTTGACCCCAAACTGACCTCAGCCCTCTTCAGCATCTCCCACTTATGCAGCATCTTCATGGCAAAGATCCGGCCACTGCCCCTCTGCCTCACCACGGCAACCTGAGGGGATGAAGCAAGGTCTGGTCTAGACCACACCAAGTGCAAGGCCCCTCCTCCTCACCCACCCCAAGGCTTACTTACCTCCCCAAAGGCCCCTCTGCCAATCACCTTCAAGATCTCAAAGTCATCTCTCTGTAGACGCAGCTCTTTCACTTTTGTTACAAAGGGGCTGGCTGAGGGGACAGAGCGGACAGAGGGGGGTGGGGTTCCTTACAATCTCCCATGAGATTAGGACAGGGATGACTCTCCCAGAGACAACCCAGCCGAGGGACAGATGAGAAGCAGGGACTATTTAGTCATGATACAAGCATGGTGAGGGTCCTGACTCAGTGGACCACCTAGCTTCAGAACCTTCCTGGGCTCTAGACTCCAGGTAGTCTCTCTGAGGCCCAGAGGGACCTTGTGGTCTTCTTTAGCCAGGGGCCTAACACCCTAGAGACAATAAAGACAGCACTCTCACCTCTAGTTCCCTCGCAGCCTTTGACCCCTCAAGGCCAGCCCAGGGGCCTATCTGGGAAACTGGATAGGTGACATTCTTTGTCCCCAGAAAGTTTCTCTGTCATTCAGGAACTGTGGGCCTGGGTCTGGGGACCCTGTAGCACAGAGCAATCTGGCTGGAGGTGAGGCCTGGGGTATCCCCTGAGGGCAGGGAGGACACTTTCTACAGTGCTCCAGAAAGACAGGCTCTGTTTTCCCCAAGTGGGGCCTCTGGGTCAGGAACAGATACCAGCCTGCTCAGGTACTCACAAGACACACAAACAGGGCCAAAAACTTCACCTGGTGCCCAATGCCAGCACCTGAGGGTGTGAGCACGCAGGATTCCTTCCAGGCTCGAGAGCCCTGCCACTTAGAGCCCTGCCTCCCTCTCTGGATGGGGCTTATACAGGCAGGAACCTCCTCCTGCATCACAGTCTGTTTGCCCCACCACCACCTCCGCAAGGGCTAGGTCCAGCCACTCCCAGGCTCTCCCCATAACTGAAGTGGCTGTAGGCCAGGGGGAAGGGCACCGAGTCTTGGGAAATGATGAAGACAGGAGTGACCAGTGAGGACTGGGGGACATCTACAATCTGGCACCTTGCCTCAGTTTCCCCCTGCCAGAAGGTAAACTCCCTGCCAGCTGGGCGGGCCTGTGGGTGGGACAGAGAGCTGTTCCACAGGTTTATCAGGCAGAACCCCCACAGCGGGGGAGGTGTGCAAACCTCACTACAGAAATTAATTGTCTCTTCCCAGGTTTATGCATGGAGCCAGGGAGGAGCAGCTGCCAGCCTGCAGAGCTGTCAGAGGGTGACCACCAGCCACATTGGCCAAACTTGGTGCCCAGATCCAACCTCCTGGACAGGATGCCTAATACCTTTGTCTTGCCAGAAGGGGTGGGGGCTCTGGGCAGGAGCAGGGACAAGTTGGGGCAAGAGAGGTGTGAGTCACGCCCAGCCTTGGAGTTACCTCGGGAGATGTCAACAGACATCCCCTGTGTTGGGGTCCCAAGCAGAGGTGCCAGAGGCAGGCAGGGAAAAACACACATATGTGTAAACACACACACACATGTGCCGCATGCACACACCCAGGTACAGGTGTCATGTGGGAGTGATGACAAATCAGACACTTGTATAACACAGAAGAGTCACAGAGAAACAGGCAGGCAACGGGGGCAGGGCCGTCTAACTGCTCTCACCCCAGAAAGAAATGGCAGGACTGGCTGGTAGACCCCCATCCATATTTGGCCTAGCCTTGTGTCTGACCATAGCTCAGGAGCACCAGGAACTCTGATCGCCTACTGGGTAAACACCCCATGTTTCAGGCCCAATTCCCATGCCCTCCCCACCAAAGCTTGGCCAGGTGTGTCCAGTGCCCACATTAGGTTTAGGATCACCCTAGATCAGCCATTCCCAAGGGTTCAGACGAATCAAATAAAACCACTTCTAATAAGACCCCAAATCCTCCAAAGGGGTTGAGGTTGGTTCTTGGTCCCAGCTAGGGACTGAAGTAAGGAGAACTTGTCTGCAAGGTGAAGGACGAGGACTTTTGCGTGTGTGACAGGTGAGAGGGGTTCTAGAACAAAGTGCCTGTCCTCTTGAAGAACGGAGGAAATAGAGAACGTCTGTATGTTTATGTCACACAAAACGGTGTCCGCCTGAATGTATGTTCTAGGTAGAGCATGAGGTGACCGTTGTGAGAGATGTGTATTGGCAACACGTCTGGGGTCTGTAGCAGGGTGTGTGGGAAGTGTACCTTATGTACCTGTCTCTGGGAGTTTGAAGGAAGGTGCAGGTGAGCGAGCGGGCTGTGGAGACCAATGGCAAGCGTTAGATACAGCACAATGGGGAAGTTTCTGGAATATGCCATCCCCGGGAAAAGGTCTGGGGGCACAAAGCTCCAGGTGTTGTCGTCCCTCCAGCCTCCCTTCCCGGGTGTTGCCCGGACCACTCACCCCAGCTCAGAAACTGCGCCACGTTACGCTCCCGGCGCAGGGGGGCGCTGCTGAGCTCGTGGTGCACCCCCAGCAGCAGATCCAGGAGGCCGTCGAGCCCTGGGCTGCCACCAGCCTCGCCCCGTACCAGCTGCTCCAGCGCACGCAGCCGCTGCTCCATGGCTGCCGCTGGAGCCCCGAAACCCGGGCTAGAGCCAGGCCGCCCGCATGCCCCGTCCGTCCGTCCGTCCGGCGGTCCGTCTGTGGTTCCGTGGCTCGTTCTGGGCGGCTTCCCCCCTCCCTCCCGCCCTCCCCGCTGTCACCTTCCTCGGTCGCCACCCGCGCTCCTTCACCTGGCCGCCCGCCCCGCCCTCCAAGCCCGCCCCCGACGGACGGGCAGGTGCGCGCCGGCCAATGGGAGCCGCGGCTAAAGGTGAAGGTGGGAAGGCGGAGGCGCGCGGGGGCGGGGCCGACCCTCGTCCAGGAAGTGGGGGGGCGGGCCACGAAAAGTAACTCCTGGGCGGGGTTGGAGGGGGTCCGTTGGGGTCGCAAAAGGCCCCTCTGATCACAGTGCCACCCCAGTCCCAGCGCCACCTAGACCCTCTTGAGACACTAACCTAGATGGAGCCTAGCGCAACTTCCCGCGGGACCCGGCCAGCGGCCTGTCCCTTAGCCAGGCCAGAGGGGCTAGGGACGGTTGCGGCCCTGAAGCCGGATGGGAGTTGTAGTCCGCTCTCGCCTCGGTTTGCAAGCGGCGCTAAGGCAACACACCCATCTACCCCCAAAAGTTTCTGATCTCCTTTAAATCCTTAAAACTAACCCAGAGACATGTAGTTGAGGTAGGATGAGTACACTCATTTAGCATATCTACACTGCGGCTTTGGAAGGCTGAGGGTAGGGGGTCTCTGAAACTAGATTCTCGTGTGGACCTAGATGGGACCGATTTTTAAGGCTTTGGCGGGAACAAGGCCCTGAACTGGAACGTGGAGGGCACAAGAAGTTTGAGATGTGCTGATGGAGGCAAAGGAGGAGGAGGTGCTGGCTGTGTCCAGGGAGGTTTTTTATTTCTGGCCATCTGTGCTGGTCTTGATGGTGACAGGCCAGATACCAAAGAGAAGAGTGCTCTGGTGTCTTTTGAACAACTCGTTTACAGGCCTACTTAGAGGGCTTGCCTCTCCTTCCAGACTGCAAGCTGGAGACCTGACAGGATCAAGTCATCAGCGTTGAGGGAGGAAGCATTCTGCATGTTTGCAGGGGCAAAGTGAGTGGCACACTCAAATCCCATCTAACGGGGTTTAGAAACATTGCGGGGGTATGTTGGGGTGGTGGTGTGGGAGTGCATGCCTTTAATCCCAGCACTTGGGAAGCAAAAACAGGTAGATCTCTGGGATCCAGGCCAGCCTGGTCTACAGAGTGAGTTCCAGGACAGCCAGGGCTGTTACAGAGAAACCCTGTTAAAACAAACAAACAAACAAACAAAAAACCAAACCAACCAACCAACCAACCAACCACTGTAGGTCTCTCATTTGATCTTTACAGAAGCCCCTTCTCCATGAGGTCCACAATTTGAAATGGGGAAAACACAAGCATATATTTCTTTCCAGATCTATCAGGCTGGGAAAGAGACTCAGGATTCAAATTCAATGTCATGGCACTGCCAAGGGAGGGTCGGGGAAGGCAGACTGGAGTTTGTATTTACGGTTTTTGTTGGTGGTGGTGTTTTTATCCTCTCATATAAACTAGGCTGATCTGGAACACACTATGTAGTCAAGAATGACCCAGAATTCCCAGGTGTACTGCTTCAGCTTCCTAGTCTTTAGGTTTCAGGGTGAATTGATGGAGCCCACTGGCTCTCTGAGGGATCTGAACCTCCTCAGCACAGGGCAGGGCTGAGGCCCACAGAAGCCACAAGGAGGCGCCAGAGACCAGGGGAGGAATGAGTGTCTAGTATTTGCAAGTCGTCATGGAGAACTAGGAGGCTGGGACCCGGTCCTGTAATGCTGATTCTCTAGTCACAAGGGTCAGTCAAGGGCCAACTGCCCAGGCCTCCGCTCTTGGCAAGCTCCTTGCATCAACTTCCCCAAGACCCTTAACCTCTTTGAAAGCTGAATTCTGAGAAAATTCCAACCCCAAGCAGGCTTCAACGCCATACCAGAGTGGAAGAGAGAGGCTGGAGCTGGGACTCATTTGAATTGAACACACCAACTGGATATGGTGGCTCGGTACTGTGAAGAGATAGAAAGATCTCTGAGTTCAAGGCCAGCCTGGTGTACATAGTGAGTTTTAGGATATCCCGGGCTATATATAAAGACCTTGTCTCAATAAGTAAATAAATAACTGGGCACGCCAGACCTCTCAGGCACTCAGTCCTTTTAGGTTCTGTCCTAGTTTTTTGTTTATTTTGAAACCTGGGTATCCTGGGCTGGATTTAATTCTAGATAGCAAAAGTAGAAGGTGAACTTCTCATCCTTCCACCTCTGCCTCCTCCCATGGACCTGTTCCACGAAGTTTTAGGGAATCCATGGCTTTCTTCACGCTAGGGGACTCTCTTACCCACAAGCTGCACCTGGATTAGTCGTGTCCCCGTTTTTACAAGCTGCTGCTTCCTTGTCTGCTAAGTGGTCCCTATCCCATGTCCAAAAGTCCTTCAAGGCTCACTGTCTGCTGTACCCTGTTCTGGCTTCAACACATGGCCAGGCTTCTAACCTAAACACTCAGAGAAGCCCCAGGACCCGGTACCCTTTATTCTACTGGTTCTGTTCTGATCTCTGAGCTAGGCTCCCAGGCCAGAGGCCTGGCCTTGCCCACAGCAGAGCACTATACTTGGCTCATGATATAGTCCAGTGCATGAGTGAATCTGTCAGCCGCAGAGTGCCAGCCCCAGCCAGTCTGAGCAGTCAGGCCACTGTCGTTCTGTTCCTTCTCACAGCATCCTCTTCCAAAGGCTTACTGTGCGGCCATTGCTCTCACCCAGGTCTGCAGGAGGGACCTGCTCCACGGCAGCCCTCCCTTGTCTCCCAAGAGTCTCTGGTGGAGGTGCTGGCACCAGCTCTCGGGGAAAGTCCCTGGCAACAGATAGCGCCTTACCCTCTTAAGGAGCCTCTTGTCATTTCAAAGTGGACACAGATCTCTGATCTCTACCAGACAGCTATATTACTATCTACCTCCTTCACAGGTTGACACAGGGAGGCCAGGAGGCAGTGACAAACAGTTCTAGGTTCTTCCTGTAGTCTGTACCCTGAGTGCCTATTCCCCATTGCCAGCAGCAAAAGGGTACTGTGGGCTGTGGGACATAAGGAAGAAGGCAAGGCCCTCCCTAGACGGGCTTGGTAAATGCTCCTATAAAAGCCTCTGGATAAAGAATGGATTGTGTCACCTCAGAGCTCAGGCCCAAGAGAAACAAAGTTCCCAGAAGGGACAGACCCTGAAGGGGAAGGAACTTGCAGCAGAATGCTTGGGTGTTTCTGATACTCTTTGAGTCTGGAGGGAACCCAGATACAAGATGGGCCAGAGGAAAGGTGCTGGTAATTTTTGTGGCCGCATTTCAGGCTTTCGGAGTCTAGGCTTGCAGTTCCCCATCTAAAATGCCGCTTGGGGTGGCTGAGTCTCCTAGCCCTAGTTTCAGAAGTAGTGCAAAACTCTGTGGTTCTCATTCCAAGAGCGAGCGAGCGACTGTCCTTCTCAACTCCGGAGAGCTGGGGACAGGAAGCTGGTTGTGGGCTCCCATGGGTCTGCTTACTGTGGCCCAGGTATACTACCATGGGCAAGTCTCCTTACCCTCTCTCTGAACATCTTCTATGGACAATGGAGGCACCTGATTGGAACAAGGGAAACCAGGTGGCATGGGTTCCTCATGGGACCCCAGTTGGTTTGTGTAACATTTCTGTCTAGGAATAACATGGGGCCATCTGAGGCAGAGAGCCCAATATCCCTGCCTCTGCTGCTCAGGGCTTGTTTGAAGGTTCCTTTGGGTCAGGGGAGACCCCTCACATTTAAACCTGTGCCAGCTTCCACACCATATTCCTGCCTGCTGCACTCTGGATATTAACTGTGAAATATCCAACACTCCAAATGGGTGGACATATGGCGGTTTCATCATCCTCCCTTTTCTTCCCAAATCCTCCCCTCGGCTGCTCCAGCTCACCACAGGGGCTCCCACGCTCTGCTCTGTGCTCTGCTCTGTTCAGCAGCAGCCCATGTGGTTTTGCAATTACCAGCCTCTCCGGGTGCACAGGAAGCCAGGCCCGAGCCCCCTTACCCTGCACCCCTGCAGCTCATAGGCGCCACCCTGTCTGAGCTACTTCAGGGAAGGGTGGGTCCTTCTGTTTTGTTCTGGGTGTTGGGTGGGGTACATGCTCCCCACATACCTCACCCCCCTGACTAACCCTAGCCAAGGTGCCTAGAGAAGAAAGCCATTGAGCAATGGTCTCCTCAGAGCCCAATGAACAGGATTAAAAGGAAAAAGGCAGGCTTGACTCCAGCAAGTGACAGATTTAAACATAGGGCTGTTTGGTCAAGATTGCTAACTGCTGACAGATGATAACGGTTTGTTTGCAGTGCTGCGAGAGATCAAACCCATTGTCTGGTCGAGACCTATACATACAAGCTTTGTGTGTATGTGTGCGCGCAGATATATCTGTGTGTAGGTGCATGTGCGCATGCAGGCCTGGATCCTTCCTCAGTAGTATTCACCTCACTTTAGACAGGACCGCTCATGGGCTTGGCTGGCCGGTCACATCTGGGGCTTGTGTCTGCCTCTAGTACAAGGGTCATGAATATGGCTTTTATAGGGTTCTGCGTATTGAACCTTCTTACTGGTCAGAACCCCAGCTTTGAAGCTTTAGGTTATGAAAGCAGAGGACAGGAATGATGGCTGGCTGTCCTCTGTTTTATTATTTGAGGTATATAGGTGTTTTGCCAGCATTTATGTCTGTATACCACGTTCGAGAAGGTCAGAAGGCCGTTCCCCTGAAACTAGAGTTCTATAGATGGTTGTCAGCTGCCATGTGAGTGTTGGGAGTCAAAACTCTCTCTGGAAGGGCAGCCAATGCTCTAAACTACTGAACCCTTCTCTCGCCGGTCCCCTCCCCCCATGGTCATATTAGCCCACTGGCTGCCGACAAGTCCTAGGACCAGGGCTCACTAAACAGCTGGCAGGTGCAGCCTGCAAGTGGGCTTCCGGGCCTGCGGGGTCTTGGGTTTGTGTGGTGCTGCTGTGAGCCAGGGTGACAGACTGTCCTGAAGGCCTCGCACCCCAGGGGTTGGGAGCAGGGTGGCAAGTGTTTGCTTCCTGATAGGTCCTGGCTTCTAGAACAAGAAAGGAATGGAGGGGCAAGAGCCAGCCCTCTGAGTGGACAGCTCTCCCTCAGTTCCCACCATGGCCCAGAGGAGTCTGAATCATGAAACCCAATCCTGAGTCCAGGGGCAGCAGAAGGGGAGGCCTTCACTTGCTCTCAAACCTTTTTTGTTGTTGTTGTTTTCGAGACAGGGTTTCTCTGTGTAGCCCTGGCTGTCCTGGAACTCACTCTGTAGACCAGGCTGGCCTCAAACTCAGAAATCCGCCTGCCTCTGCCTCCCGAGTGCTGGGATTAAAGGTGTGCGCCACCAACCGCCTCGCCTTAAACTTCTTACCCAGTGGGCATACTCTTTGGTATCATCTCACAGAGATGGGGGCTGAACAGATACTATACCATGAGTCCCATGGGTGGAAGGTGGAGGGTGGAGGGAAGGTGGGCCCTAGCATTCTAGGGAGCTCCCTGGCCTGTTTCCTTTGGTGCTACCAGCTTGAACAAGCACAGGGCATCTCTGTGGGACCCAAGCATCTAAATCTCAGGTGGAATGACAGCTTTGAATCATTCCAGGAACATTTTAACCCTGAATGGCAGTTGAGGGTGAAGTGGGCTGGGCAACTCAGAAATCACCTTTGCTTTAAAAAGGGTTTCTATGAGAATCTCCTCAGGAATGGGACCGGAGTTGGTAGACTTCATTCTGATCTCCTTGGCTACCACTGCTGCCTGTGTTGCCCTCTCATACTGAGGTTCAGGCAAGCCCAGCAGACCACACTAGGGGTGTCAAGTCTGAGGTGCCTGGACTATCAGGCCTGCCTTAGCCACAGCAGCTAGACCCTGGAGGCAGCTCTGGATCTAAGATAAACACCTGTTTTTCCGGGCTTCTGTCCCAACCTTGCCTGGAGCTGTCTCTCCCCGCCTTACTTCCCATCTGCACCCTTCCGGGCATGTCACTCCCAATTTGTCATCCTTTCCTCTCTTGTCATAAACAGGTCCCCTATCGGGGACATCAGCTGGCTCTAACCAACCCCACCCAGAACTGTGGATTTTTGTCAGCCTCTGCCATCTTCAGAGGTCTTCAGAGCTGGCTCTGCTGGCTCCCAACCCGCCTGGGGGCAAGTGAGGAGCCAAGCAGCTTGGAGCCCTGGGACCTTTGTTTACAGGATCCCACAACCCAGTCTGAGGACACTAGGGATGGGAGCCCATCCTGTCTGTCTATAGCTGCGGCGGTCTTGAGGGAGGTGATGATGTGCAGATGGTGGAAGTGGGCCCAGCATAATTCTGACATCAATCTCTACTGGTGTTTGGATTTTTGGGGACCGGCTCTCAGGTAGCTTGGTCTCCCCCACAGCCCAAGTGCTGAGGCTATGGGTGAGCACCATCAGGTCCAGCTCCCAGATAGTCTCGCCAACAACGCACAGGAGATGGGTGGTTATGGACACCTTGGGGGACCCCTGGCCAGGAAAAGACAAGGGAACATGAGAGGCTTTGGCACAATTAAACTTTCTTTAATGCAAGAACCAGTCTTCACTCGGCCACTCCCTCTACAGGTGAGGAAGACATCTCACTCACCCTCAGCCAAGGAGTGGAGGGCTGAGGCAGGGAGGTAACAGGCCAGGCTGGAGCTCACCCTCAGCAGGGCCCAGAACAGTGCTGGGGGTTGGCAGGCAGCTCCCTGAAGCCCACCTGCAGTGTCAGAGGAGCAGGCTGCACTGCCCTACCCAGCTCAGTGGAAAGCCCACCCTGACAGCCAACCACTGGCCACAGGATGTGTCCAGGTCCCCCAGGCTACAGTGGGGTGACTAAAGTGGTCATTTGCTAGCTCAGGCTTCTTACTGCTCAGTCTGGGGCTCTCAGGACACCCAGACCTCCTTGGCTCAGCAGAGGAGGAGAGGAAGGAAATGACAGGGTGAGGGAAGGGGCTGGGTTTTCCCCTGTCGTGCTGCATGGACACTACACCCAGGCCAGAGCCACAGGCTTCCTCTTACCAGCCCCAGACCACCCCCAGGTCACAGGGCCTACTGCCTGCCCAAAGGCAGAGAGGGGCTCCAGGAAGCTGCCATAAAGGTTGACCTTGGTGTGTGGGGGGGTACATTTCAGACCCCTCTGAGCAGAAGCTGGAATGACCTCCCCTCAGCCAGAAAGCAAACTCAAGCCCTAGGATGTCAGCGCTATGCTGGCTCTGGGGTGGAAATGCTCCAAGGCTGGAGTATAGGAAAGAGGAGACAAAAATCACAGCTTTGAACGAGTGATGTAAAAGTTACTCAAAGTCTTGGTCAAGTATCAAGTGTCACTACAGAACACTAACTAGCTTATGCATTTTCCTAGAAGACACTGTCTTGCAACTCCTCCTGCCTCCACAACAAATAACAGTGGTTGGGTCTTCTACCTGTGGCTGCTGTGCTGGCTGGGGCGTCAGGGGATGTGGACAGAGTAAGGTGTGCACCCCACAGCACAGCACCGAGGACTGGAGTGGCTTAACCAAGCACAGAACATAGCTAGCAGGAAACAACCTGCTGCCCGTGAGGGAAGCCCCAGTCTAAAAACAAGCTGAAGGAGCAGGGACCTCCTGCTTACACAGCCCTGGGGCATCGGGCACAGGGGTGCCAGGGTGGGGTGGAGAGGTGCCTGACTTGGAGAGGGGAGAAGCTGAGTGTGGGGCTGTCAGACAGAAGAGGCAAGAAAGAAGGCTGCCTCTAATGTTATATATTAAAAATATCATGGTTCCTGTGCACAAAATCCCACTGTTCATATCCAAGCGTCACCCATGCCTCCCGCTGAACCCCGGAACAGCTTTAAAAGAAAGATGGTGGTTTTCCTATTCAAGAGCTGAGGAAACACCGCTCAGTCTTTATGGACCTTGAAAAATGGTGACCCTTTCCCTCCCCCAGTTTCTGCCCCTCCAGGCCCCAGCCCACCTGGGCAGACAGGAGCTGGTGGGGAGAAAGTGGCAGCAGCCCTGGGGGTTGTAGGGTATCTCAGGCACGGAAGTCACTCGTGCCTCCGTTTGGAGGGCGGAATGAGATGTGGAGGAAGGTCAGCGGGCAGCTCGTGGCCCTCTAGCTTCACCTTGATAAGGTGGTTGGCCAGGGCAAACTCCTCGTCATCCAGCAGGCCATCCTTGTCCACATCTGCCAACTTCCAGATCTTCCCCAGCACTGTGTTGGGCAGCTTGGACTTCACCATCTCCTTCTTGGCATTAGCACCTGTGATCTTGCCGTTGACAGGAGACAGTGTGTAGAAGATCTCATCATAGGTGGGCTTGTCCTTGCCAACTACCCACTCAACATCATCAATGCCCTCGCCAGCCCCCTCGCCGTAGCCATGCCCAAAAGGCCCATTCATGGTGCCATCAAAAGCACCACCCTTCACAGCCTGTGAGGGCATCAGGGACTCCTCCTGGCGCACCATCACCATCAGCCGAGCTATGTCGTTGGCCAGCATATCATCCACTGTATCCAGCAGCTTGGGCTTCAAGGCCTGGAATTTGCTGAAGTCCTGGGTCTGCAGGAGTTCCTGTGAGCGTAGAAGGAAGGAGAGGCCTAGATGGGGCAGTCCTCCAGACTCCAGACTGAGCTAGATTACCCAAGCAGGGGAGTGGGGCTTCCACTTACCAGTTCAGGCTACTGAGCTAGCGCCGCAGGCCTGAGCTCCTCACTCTGCATGAGGTCACAACCGCACTATCCTTGCTGGGCTATGAAGCTTCACCGACAGCCATGCCCCACCCCAAAGCTGAGTCACCACATTCCCCTTTTTCGTGTCAGTGTCTCGACCTAGGTCAACTCTGACTCGGATAGGGAACTGGTGACTAACCCAGCTGCTTCCTTTTGTAGAGGCCCCGTTCTATAGAGCTGGGTACCCAGCCCTGGGCAGGCTGGCCTGGTGACTGTACCTGCATCTTACGCAGGCTTGGGAAGTCGCCGGAAGAGATCTGGTGCTCCCGCTCGATCTTCTGGTAGATCTCTCCCAGGTTGTTCACCAGCTCTTTCTTCTTGCTCTCTTTCCCGAAAACATTGGGCATCTCCTTCTTGAGGGAGCTGATGATGTAGGCATGGACCTGAGGGAGGAAGCAGTGGGCATCAGGGACTTGCTTGACACACTGCCCTCAGGCAGGCAGCCTGCGATTCTGTCGAGGGTGACAGCTCACTGCCATGGGGAAGGAGGAGAGGAAAGATGCCTCTAACATGGGACACATGACGGACACTCTTTCTTGATTTTGTTTTTCAAAACAGGGTTTCTCTGTGTAGCCCTGGCTGTCCTAGAACTCACTCTGTTGACCACACTAGCCTCAAACTCAGAAATCCTCCTGCCTCTGCTTTTCAAGTACTGGGATTAAAGGTGTGTGCCACCACTGGCCTGGCAAAAACTGTCTGTCTGTCTGTCTGTCTATCTTTTTGTATATTGCTGTTTTGACTACATGTATGCCTGTGTGAGGGTTCTGGATCCCCTGGAGCTAAAGTTACAGACAGTTGGGGGTGCTGGGACTTGAACCTGAGTGTTGCTAACTGCTGAGTCATCTCTACAGCCCATTCTTGTACAAGTCATGGTGACATTCTAGAGACAACGACGCTAGAGTCTGTCATAAGCCGGGTGCTAAGAGGCACTCCCTTCTCATGCATCCAAATCTACTGTGGTCAGAGGAGGCTCAGAGGTTTGTCAAGAACTATTGTGGGGACTTCAGAGAGTGGACTACATCTCAGTTCTGCCTATTTTCTCCCCGAGCTGCCCCCTCCCAATAATATAAGCAACACACTGCAGAGCCATAGAAAGCTGTGAACGAGCCTCTGCCCAACATATATCTGTACAGTACATGGGAAGTCCCAAGTAGAATCCTACTTGAGTGATATGCCATGTGCCATCAAAACAGGCCAGGATGACTCAAGATGGGGAAACTCCATCCAGAGCGCCCCTCAACACGCCCACTGCTCCCTGCTCAGCCCGGGGCAGTCCTTCTCAATCCTGGGGTTGGCAACTCCAAGAAAGCTATGGTAGGCAGATCATACAAGCCCAGTCACACGTCTGTCTGCCTAAGCCAAGGAGTTACTTTCCCTCCAGGAAAAGCAGGCAGAGGGCTAAGAGCAGTGTGGAGGACACTGGAGACCACAGAGGTTCCAGGCGTGAGGCCAGTGGCTGTGAGAGTCGAGTGCTGCCTGACAGCTCTCCCTAGGACCTGGGCGGATCTCATGATCTTCTCATTGAGCTCCTTTCTCAGAACTGCTCAGCTCACGAGGTGACCACACATGTCTAGACTTTTGGAGATACTGAAAACCCCCCAGCCTAGGACCCTGGAGAGACGATGGGAAATGCCATAGGCTGGCTGCTACCTGGCCAGGTACCTGAGAGTGACAATGGCTGACACTTGGCAGTAGTAAAGGACAAAGCATCAGCCTTGGTTTCCTGACCAAAGCTCCCCCAAATATCCCATGACTGGCCTTGAGCAGAGGTGGGGGCCTGGGATCTAGTGTACAGACAGCAGCCTCCGCATTGCAAACAGCAGTGGAGCAGGGATGGCTGGGAAGCACCTTCTCTGGCCTCGAGGGGATTGTGTCAGTGGCCATAGGCACTTGGTGGCTATCTCTCCCACTCTATGTGACCCAGTCAGTTGTAAACACCCAACACTTTGAGATGTTATCCTGGAGACAGGGTACCTCATAGGACAGGTCTTCTGAGCTGAAAGCCAACCCCTTTCAAGAGAGGGGCCAGGCGAGAACCTACTTTTGTGTTTTGAGACCGTGTCTTGCTATGTTGTTCAGACTAGTCTCAAACTGTTCACGGGATCCTCCTGCCTCAGCATCCAGAGTAGTCTGATGATGGGTTCATTGTGGCATCTGCTTAGAGATGAAGAAACTGACTATGTCTAAGCACCTGAAGGGTCAGTGGGAACCCCTGCTCACTGTCTGGACTGGCTCACTACCCTAGCATCCACTCCATGTCAGCCCTTCACGTTCAAAGGGGCCACCTGAGCCATTACTGGAACAGTCCCTCCCAGTGACTATCTGGGCAAGCCACAATGCAGAGCCTCCTCCCCTAAGTCCACTGGTGGCACTGATCTTCATTTCCTATCTCTGGCCATTCTGAGTTCTCATGCAGGCTTAGTGGCCACTAAGGTTCCTGGGCTTCAAGCACCTCAGAAGCTGGTACTGGACCTGGTCCCAGCCTGTGCTCCCACAAATGGGAATAGGTGTTTATATGGCCTGTGCAGACAGCAGCCTCCAGGGATCTGGACGGTAGCATCCAGCACTTTCTTTTCTCTCGCTACTTCCTGTCCCAGCTTACCCAGCATGTCCTACGGAGGCCTCCCAAATCCCATCCCACCAGGATGGCTCCGCAGACCTCCACTCAGGCAGAAGCCTGTGGCTACTGAGCAATACCAAATAACCAATGCTTCTTTGTCTGTGCATTGTTCTTCCATGAAGGCTTGAATGGGGGCTGTGTGTCACTCCCTACCCAAGTAAGTCCACACTGTTCCGTGCCAAGCTGAGAACACTAGACTGCAATACACCCCAGGGGTTTGTTGAAGCCAAGCAGGCCAGCACATCCCCCTTGCCGTGGCCTCCTTTCTTCTGTAGTCACTTCTTGTCTGGTATTTCTAAGGTGTAAGCATGTTCTCCGCACTCTCTGATCTAGGTAGGGTGTAAGCCTCAGAAAGAACAGGCTCAGATGACCCAGGTAAAGGACCTTAGCGAGTCACAGGCTGCACAGTGGGTACACAGGACACACAGATAAAGTGATGTCGCAGAGCCCACGGCCTACCCTGGCCCCAGATGGCAGCCAGAGAGCCCACGGCCTACCTTGGCCAGCCTGGCCCGCTTGATGAGGTCATTGAGCTTCCTGAGGGCGGCGTTTCTCGGCAGAGACTGGATGTCTTTGAAGAGGTCCTGCTCCTCTGCCTCGAAGAGCTTCCGGTTGTCAGGGATGAGCAGTGGGTGTGACCAGAAGGAGCCGATGTAGACTCTGACCACCTCGGGGGTGTTGATGATCTTCCCCAGGGACCACATGAGGGCCCCGTACACTCGCATGAGCTGCTGCGTCTCGATCTGATCAGCCTTGTTCAGCACCACACGGATCTTGTCCTCGTGATTTTTGAGGGCCTTGATGACTTCTGAGAACTCGTCTGAGATGTCCAGCTTGTGGGCGTCGAACAGCAGGATGATGCGGTCCACACGCTCTGCGAACCACTCAAGGACAGCCGCAAAGTCATAACCTGAGGGAGGAGCAGGAGAGGGCTCAACACGGCTCCAAGGCCCAGGCTGCTCCAGAGCTTCTGAGCACCAGTGTGGCTGGAAGGTCTAGGCCGGAGGTTACTTTGTAAATTCCTAAAATGCTCTGATCTGAACACTACTATACAGCCCAAAGGCACACTCACCGGTCTTTCCTGCCTCAAGGGGTATTTTTACCCACGTGACATGCACAGATGCTCAGCCAAAGTAAGCCACTAGCTTATACTTAACAGCTCACTCAGCACAGTGACACAGGCACAGAGAAACCCACCAGCTCTGTGCCCCGAACAGCACAGTGACAATAAGCAGCAGCAATCAGCAGCTGCCATCTATCTGGTGTGTAAACGTCAGATCCTTGTACAAGCCTTGCTCATTTTCTACAATAGGGGCTGGCAAGCTCAGGACCAAAACTGGCCTATCATTTGCTTGTATGAATAAAGTTTTATTGAAACAAAGGCACTCATTTACATGGCTACGCCAACTTTTGTCTGTAATAGCTGAGTTTGATTGTTGCAGCAGAAACTAAAAGTTCTACATAGCTGACAATACTAATTCAAGAAAAAGGTTTGCTGACTTGTTCTCCAACAAGCCCTCAAAAGTACCTCAGACCACTTCCCTTTTGTGTAGGTCTTAAATGCTTCTCTAAAGCCAAGTTGCTGACTCTAGCCCTGAACCTTACTCTGTGCTGTTTCCCATCCCAATTAAAATGACCTTTGCCATCTAAGACATCTATGACAGAGACATAACTGAATTTCCTCATTAATGACTGACAGTACTATTAGCCAGGCATGGTGGTTGCTACATACTGGAAATCTTGGAAAGCAAAGGCAGAAAGATCAAGGTCGGGCTGGTGAGATGGCTCAGTGGATAAGAGCACTGACTGCTCTTCTGAAGGTCCTGAGTTCAAATCCCAGCAACTACATGGTGGCTCACAACCACCTGTAATGAGATCTGACGCTCTCTTCTGATATGTCAGAAGACAGCTACAGTGTAATTATGTATAATAATAAGTAAATTAAAAAAAAAAAAAAAAAAAAAGAGCCGGGCGTGGTGGCGCACGCCTTTAATCCCAGCACTCGGGAGGCAGAGGCAGGCGAATTTCTGAGTTCGAGGCCAGCCTGGTCTACAAAGTGAGTGCCAGGACAGCCAGGGCTACACAGAGAAACCCTGTCTCGAAAAAAACCTAAAAAAAAAAAAAAGAAAGATCAAGGTCACCCTTGGCTACAGAACACATTTAAGGACAGCATAAGTGACATGCAACTGTTTTGAGCAAAATATCCCTCATCCCCCCCTACACCCCCAAAAAGTATGATTTCAGGTCAGCAAGACGGTTCGTGTGTAAAAGCACTTGCTGTCCATGCTGCCGACACGATCCCGGAAACCCAGAGGAAGGAAGAGGAGCAAGCACAGAAAGCTGTCTTCTTGGTCTCCACAACTGCACTGTGGCTCCACACACAAGCAAATAAAACTTAAACAAGTGTGAGTCTCGCAGTTTTCTTCCTGAGGACTGGGACGGCAGGTACTGGAGGGAGTCATAGCCTGGGCGTCAAGGAGAGAAGCAGCACGGCTGACATTGCAGAGCTGGTCGCTTTCCATGTAAACGTAGCTCAGGGACTTCTGGACCCTGTCTGACAACTGTGCTTCTCCCACTGCTCCCAAATGTGAGACCCCTGACTGCCCGTCAGGAGCACAAGCAGAGCTGGGAAGACTGCAAACAGCGGCGCAGAGCCTCGTGACAGCCTCCGCGGAACCGGAACACGCTCCTTCTCTTCACCTGGACTAAGTTTCCTGTCACTCACTGAATGTTCACAGGTTCCAGGTCACCCCAAATGTAGGCCAGCCCTCTGAGAACCACTTAGTACTTCCCAGAAAGTTGCCAAGACCCCAAAATATGAGCCAGGGAAGCAACTCAGAGAGAAGACAGTCAGGAACAGGCTGCTCCAGCCAAACTCTTGCCTCACAAACCGCTCTAGCACTGGGAAAACTACTCCAAGCCCAACCTCAGGAGGGAGGGCTGACGTGCAATCTTTAGATGCAGGAGACAGACAGACAGACAGACTGCAGGGGGAAGTCCCGAGGGAAGAGTGTCCAGGACTACACATGCTGGCACAGGATTCCCCACCACCCCGTTCATCAAGGCCTGCCGATGCTGCACTGTACAGCTAGGGGGGGTACCACTCAATGCCCCCCCACCCTGTGTATAAAGCTGGGGTGGTGGCACTTCGAAGGTGCTAGGCTAGACAGGCCAAGCAAAAACAAAGTTCTGGGTTCAACTCCAGGCAATACCAGAAAACAATTAAGAAGAACAAAGCCGCCGGGCGTGGTGGCGCACGCCTTTAATCCCAGCACTCGGGAGGCAGAGGCAGGCGGATTTCTGAGTTCGAGGCCAGCCTGGTCTACAAAGTGAGTGCCAGGACAGCCAGGGCTACACAGAGAAACCCTGTCTCGAAAAACCAAAAAAAAAAAAAAAAAAAAAAAAAAAAGAAGAACAAAGCCATTCCAATGAGATGGCTCAGCTGATCTGGGTGCTTTCCATACAAGCCTGGCAGTGAATCTGATCTTTGGGACCCATGTGAAGGTGGAGAGAGAGCCCTTCTCTACAAGGCTGTCTTCTGACCTCTACATTCTTGACACGTAGGAACTTGGGGGCACATTAGTCAGCCAACTGAGGCTACCTTGAAGGTGGAGGTACACTGAACTGCAGTCGGTGTGTGGCTGGTTCAGTGTCAGAGCTTCAGGTTTTAGTGCACAGTTCCAGGGAGGGCCAGGTCACACTACATTTCAGCAGCCAGTACAGCCAGCCAGTTCCAAAGTACAAGGCCCTCCTCGCTGCCTGCAGCTGGCTGGGCACAGGGAGTGGACACCCGAGGAGTGAGCTGTCAGCAGAAAGCCAGAAGGGAAGGTCTGGAGCAGCAGAATAGCGGGAAGCAGAGGCCAGGAGAGGCAGCTGCTGCCTAGGGCTCTGAGCTGTACCCCAGCTGAGCCCCAGAGCCTGTCCGGGGCCCTGAGGCCTTGTACGTGAGTTCTAGGAACACAGCACTGCTGAAGAAGTGCTGACTCAGGAACTGACATTCCTGCTCAACAAAGAGAGGCTCTGCTCCTTCCCACTCAGCCCATTTGGCCTCATCCAAAGCTGAAGCTACCTCACAGAGCAGGGGCAGCAGCGAGGCCAAACCCCAGTTCCTGCGAACAGGGGACTCCAGGCCAAGCACCACAGTCCTGTTGGCCTTGGCTAGGCAGTCAGGCCTTCAGCAGGGAAGCTGAGGTCACCTTCCCAAGCCCTGCGCACTATGGCCCCAATCCTTTCCCCTCTGGTGGGGGAAGGGAACACTGAATGAGAGTGAAGGGAGGAGGCCTTTCCCCTGGCCCGCCCGCCCGCCTGCCCGCCCGCCTAGCTCTCCGCAGCCAGCACTGCAGTTAGCTGGGTTGAGTTTGCTTTTCCTTTTCTAGGGGACAGAGTCTCACTGTGTAGCCCTGGCTGGCCTGGAACTCACTAGGAGACCAGGCTGGCATCAAATTCAGAGATTCACCTGCCTCTGCCTCTCAGATACAGGAATTAAAAGCATGAGCCATCATGTTCAGCTTCATTAAGTCTCTTTCTCAGGTGGTGAAGGGACCTTCCCGGTTAATTATTTTTGGAGTTTAAGACAGGCTATTATTCCATATTCCAAGCAGGCCTCAAATGGTGGCAATTCTCCTGCCTCTGCCTCCTGAGGGGCTGGGATTACAGGCAAGAGCTACCATGCTTGATTTTTCTGAGGTCACCTTCCAAGCCCGACCGACTATGGCCCCAAACCTTTTCCGGCTGGTGGGAACCACGCTTTGGGTGGAAGGAGAGCACTCTGGATGACCAAACACATCACTGATTACCCAAAGGACTGCAGCATGTGACACAGGCATGTGACTCTGTAACTGTAGGCCACCCGCAGGCCCATCTGGCACTACTGAACCAATTGTCCCTCATTACACTCAGAGGTGTCTTATGTGGCTTTAGAGAGAGGACACTGGTTTCCAGGAGCCCTGGACGCCAGAGGGTGGCAATGGACATGGAGCCCAGGAGAGCCACGCAGTTCCAAAAGCAGACTCCCGGCTCTCGGTGAGTTCAAGCTGTTGACAGAGCCGGCAAAGTAGCGGGCAGCAGGGTGCGTGTCCGTCCCACCCACACAACAACATAAAGGGAGCTGTGTGCCCACACAGAGGGAAAGAGCATCTAACAGGGGCACACTGCACCACCGTCTGGCCGAGAGAGTGGACACCAGTTTCCACCAAGGATACAGAGCACACAGCTTGAGAGGATGGGTGAGATGGAGAAGCCCACCTGCAGGGGGAGGGACTTCAGTGGCGACCAGAGACATCTCAAGATAAGGAAGGAGTGGCCATGTGAACAAATGTAGGACAAGCCCCGGCAGCCAGGCCGACCTATGAGGAAGCCAGCGGCGATGCAGAGAAGACACTGGGGCCAGGGCCAGGGTAGAAGGCAAGGTGGCAGTGCTGACTGAAAGGTTTTGGGAAAATGGAACTTTCTAAGACAGTGTGACGGCTCACAGCAGTGCGGCGGCACCAAACCCCACTGTTCTCCAAGACAGTGGAAACGGTACAGCTTATATAGTAGGTACATTTCTCCAAAATTAGAAAATAAAGGAAATTCAAGTAGGATAATGTGTAGTTCTAGTCCCAGCACTTGAAAAGTAGAGGCAGAAGAATCAGGTATGCAAGGTCATCCGTAGAGAAATAAGAACTCAGGGCCAGCACAGGCTCTATGATATCCTGTTTGTTTTTAAGACAGCGTCTCACTATGTAGCTGTCCTGGAATTCACTATGTAGACCAGGCTGGCCTTGAGCACAGAGGTCCTCCAGCCTCCTCTGTCTCCTGAGTCCTGGGATTAAAGGCCTGTGGCCACACACAAGGCTGATATTCTGTCTTTAAAAACAAAACTGCAAACATAAGACAGGCGTGGTGGCGCACATCCTACAGTTCTAGCACTTAGTCCACGGCAAGCTGATGCCAACCAGGGATGATCCTGTCATAAAAAAAGAAAACTCAGGGTTGGAGAGATGGCTCAGCAGTGGAGAGCACCAGCTGTTCTCCCGAAAGATCCAGGTTCCCTTCCCAGCACCCACATGGCAGCTGTAACCCCAGTTCCAATAGGTCCAATACCTTCTTCTGGGCTCCAAGGGTACCAGGCATGTTACAGAAACATGCATACAGGCAACACATACACAAAATAATTAACTTTGAAAAATTAAAAACCACCGGGCAGTGGTGGTGCACGCCTTTAAACCCAGCACTTGGGAGGCAGAGGCAGGAGGATTTCTGAGTTTGAGGCCACCCTGGTCTACAGAGTGAGTTCCAGGACAGCCAGGGCTACACAGAGAAACCCTGTCTCGAAAAACAAACAAACAAACAAACAAACAAACCAAAAAACAACAAAATTACAGTCGTGGTTAGGGAGTAGAAAGGAGCACCACAGTGGAGCCTCACAGAAGTGCGGCTGCTGAGAGCTGACAGGAACCAAAGGGGGCCCAGGAGCAAGCCTCTCACAGGCCTGCTACCGTGCAAAGGGAGCCCAAATCCAACCAGGTGCTGCTGGCCCGCCTACAAGTTAGTTGTCAGGAAGCTGACAAGAGGGGGTCAGAGGTGGGAGCTGGGCTGTGATGAAGCACCACACCCCACAGCAGCACCCTTTGAACGAACACAGGTAGTTCCATCAGCCAGGGAAAGCTGCTTCATACATTCCAAAAATTTCTAGAACATAAAACAATGAAGTGTTTGTTTCCCATACACTTTTGTTTCCTGTCATTCAAACTGCACGGGTCTCATTATTTCTCACTAAAGAGCTACATCACAGTTTCCAATGGCCCTGGCCCTGGAGACAGGAGCCCAGACTTGGGACAAGTCACAGAGAGGATTCCTCCTGGTTAACTTAAGGAAGGGTCACTCCAAATAGCACAGAGGCTAAGCAAGGGGCCTCCGCCCCTAGGCATTTGCCCTAGGGAAACAAAAGCCAGGTCCACGTCAAGTCCAGTACACAGATGTTCCTGGCAGCTTGATTCAAGAGTGCTTTGGACCCACGGTGGATAGCCCAGACTTCCTTCTAGAATGACAGCAGTGACACGAGGGGAAGCCACCCCTCCCCAGAGAGCAGCCTAAGGGCTTCGATGAGGTCCACCCGTCAGAGCCTCTCTGAAGAACAGGAAGCTTTATGATTTGACTCCATCCCCAGAAACAAGCACTTCTGAAAGGCACAAACCCCAACCTCCTTAAACATGGACGACTCTCATGGATGACCTGCTTAGCTTCCAAGTCAGTACTGCAGGTCCATCAAAGGAGATGAACAGTACCAAAGGGTCTATACTGTCTGACTTCACCCACTTCAGAAACATTCTGGAAGAGGCAAGCTTAAGCTTCAAAGACAAATGAGTTCCCGGGATAGGGAGAGGGACTGCACAGGGAACTTTTCCAGTTCAAAGGATGCTCTCTATCCTAGTAGCAGAGGACATGGCTGTTACACAAAAGGATTCCTCAACATGTAACCTGGCCCTAAATAGGTATAATATAACATTCCTATAATAGAATGGAGTAAGTGATGGTAAAGGGTTTGGAGGAAGTCAGACACTCCAGTTGGGCCCATCCCACATTTCAACCTTCAACTCCCTACATTCAGGAGGCATCTGGGCCACGCCAGCAGGTCACATACCCTCTCTGAATCCCCAGGCCCTTCTCTATGACACGGGAAGAGCAGGTTCCCACCAGGAGGCTGCTGGAGGCTTGGGTGCAGTGCGGGTTCAGCAGGACCACCAGCACCTTGTCAATGGTGCAGTGCGGGCCCGGCAGACCACCAGCACTTTGTCAATGTTTGCTCCCATTTGTCTGAGGCATTTGTTCTGGGCCCAAGAGGTTCACATCTGATGGATATGCAGGCAAGGGCAGCTTCTAGGGCGTGAAGAGGGCTGCGGACCCCAAATAGAAACCCAACCCTTGCAGGCACTCGGGCCAGCTGCTCCCTAATCTATTACCGACTGGCAGCCTGAGAAACAGGTGCCAAGGCCAGCACAGCCTGGTACGACGCCTCCACAGGCAGAGTCGGCGCGCCCACAGCAGAAAGGGAGGCCAAAGCAACAAGCTTGCCTAGAGAGGGGGAGACAGGGTAGGATGGGGGCTGAAGGCTTTGGGCCCAGTCACCTCTCAGGGGACTGAGGAGTCTGAGCAGAAGCCCTGCTGAGGCAGTATTGCCTAAGGTTCCTCGGAGACATTACTTAGAAAACAGTGAAGTCTGGGAAACCCTGGGGTTTTTAGTCTCATCATTAACTGGCAGATATTCGTTTTGCACACTTCATTATGTGCCAAGCATTAGCTAAGAGCCCAGCATACAGAAGTCCCTATCCCAGTTATCAAGAACTCTAAGAGGAGCATGTGTTCTGGTCACTTGGCTCCTGCAGTACTGACTTGGAAGCTAAGCCTGTGTTGTCCTATGTGGTAGCCACTGTGAAACCAGGATACAGTACTGAGTCCGGCTCCACACTGGTCCCTGAGATCATTCTCTTGTCTACTAAACAGCCTGAGCCTGAGCTGGAGCGAGTCTATGGTAAGCACCTCAGAAAAGTTACCCAGGGTGTAGCCCTCCTTCTGGTCCTGGCCTCCAGAATGCATGAATGGGAGTCTGGGCCACAAGTTCCCTCCAACCTCTAGGAAGAGGATAGCTTCGGTGGAGTCTGGAACCAGGACATAGAGTAGGAAGGCAGGGACAACCCAGGGAGCTGGCCCGCCCGACTGGCCCCGAGCTCTGTAAGCTTTCCCTGGACAGCCTGGGTTGGTTTCTGGCTAGAGGCAAGGCACAGAGGGAAGACAAAAGATAACAGGAGAGTTATTAAAGCCTTACTCTTTTTCTGGACTAGGGTCAGCTCATGGTTGCCTGTGTTTCCAAGAAGCCCAGCTTAGCAACAGCCTCATCAGGGTCTGACCCCAGTTCAGAGTCCATTCCGACATAGTTTCTCTGGGCTACACTGCAGTGTGCAGAGAGCCCCCTCCAGTTTGAGTCCCTCCCCAAGGCTTATCTCCTCAGATGGAGCTCCCCATCAGAAAAACACTGGCTTCCACCTATACAGGGCTACAGAAAAAAACAGTGGGGCACACAGACGAGGCAATGCTAGCAAGAAGGCAGGCACCAGGCCAGACAGGATGCTACTTGTTAACCCAAGCTGAAGCCATACTTTCTTTGTTGATATTATTTTTGGGGGGTCAAGCAAGGCACAAAAGTTACACCTCCGGCCACAGTCATATAGTGACAATGATGACAAAGAACTCTGGCATGTTCACTGCCACTGCCCACAGAGGAATTATACAAGAAGACCCCAATCCTAGGCATGGTGGGACTATGTCATGATAATGATCCTGGAAGCCAAGGGCACCAGCCTCACACAACCCTGGATGCCCTTTGAACTCCTTTATCAGTCACACGGGTGGCACTCAGGAATAAATGGTGCTCCTAGAGGCCACCGTTCCCTGCTGTCACAAGAGAATGTTATCTCTCAAGCAGATTAGCAGGCCAGGCAAGCGAGCCTGGGACCCTAAAGGGACACAATTATCAAGGGTCCCTAGCAGAGTCAGGGAGTTTGACCACCGTGGTCTATGCCAGTCCCACTTATCTCTCTAGATTGAATTTCCTGCACATGAGGGACCATGGGGGGAAGGATAAAAAGTCAGGAGGGGAGTGGGGAAGCAAGAGAGTGGGAATGGCCCCAGAGCTGGCAACCTCTGCTCAAGTACAAGCGACCTCGGGGGGATATTGTGTTTCCCAAAGATCAACTACAGACTGCGGCAAGGCTGCCATCTGTGTAGACCCGTGTTCCTCGGGGCCGACCTTCCTGAGAGGGACACACCTGCTTTCTGCTCGGGAACAGAGTCTACACTCCCACTCTGGTTCCCTGTGTACCCAAGGAAGGACGGACTGGTGGGTGGGGCCTGAGAGAGATCCGCCCTCATCCACAAGCCAGTGACATTTTTTTTTTTTTTTTTTTTTTTTTTTTGGTTTTTCGAGACAGGGTTTCTCTGTGTAGCCTTGGCTGTCCTGGAACTCACTGTGTAGACCAGGCTGGCCTCGAACTCAGAAATCCGCCTGCCTCTGCCTCCCGAGTGCTGGGATTAAAGGCGTGCGCCACCACGCCCGGCTGCCAGTGACATCTTACTCACCACCATAGAAAGTTCGCCCCCAGTTCCAAACTGGGGGACATTTAATTGGGGACTACAGAACTATGGAGGAAAATGGTTTAGAAAAACTGGTTGATCTTGGTCTTCTCAAATATAGAACAACCTGGTTGCAGGGACTCCTTTGCCACCTGGGAGGCACAGCAAGCCACAGGCCTAGGGTGTCCTGTCACTTGCAGGCTCCCTGAGCATGTCCAGTCTGAGTATGCTGGGATCCTCTATAGCCCCAGTTAAAATGCTGCAGAGGTGGGGTGGGGTGGGGTGACTCAATGGTCTCAGCCCTGGCCTAGCTGGAGGCCCTGGGTTCCATCACAGCACATTCATAAAGCATCCCTTGGGTGGTTTTCTCAGATAGCAAGAAAGTTTAGATCCTGCCATGTCTCTCCTAACGGAAAGCACCGTGAAAGGACACACCCCTGTGGCCCCAGTGGCCCGCGGGGGATCCCAGGGCATAAAGTCCAAGCTGCTCTTGCCTGGGAACACTGAGGATGGCACACTGTCAGCAGAACAGATGAACCACGCTGTAACATGCTGCATAACAGCTGCTTCTTTTCAGGAGCTCACAAGGGCCACCAGAACCTTAAACCCTCCCTACCCCATCCCTTCCTCCAAGCCCGAAGGCAGCACAAACAGCAGAGCTCTGGCCAGATAAGCCTTTGAGGGTGAACTATTGTCGCTTATCTGAAGCTGTGCTTTCACCACACAGCTAGCCGGCTGGAGTCTGGTTCAGCCAAAAGATAAGTCTGTGGGCCTCAAACAATGGCCGCTCACCTCCGCCCAGGGCAGGCTGGGTGGGCGCCTCCCTCACTTCTCTTATTTAAGAGAAATGTATGTGGATTTTCTAGCTCTCCTCTGGCTTTGATGAGTTACTTATGGTCCTTTTATAAGCATACAAGGACAATAAGGACCCCAAACCTTTCCCCTCCAACATCCCAACTTCAGCCCTGAAGGCCCCTGAGTAACGGCATTCCAGCAAAAAAAAAGAAAAAGAAAAGTGCGATGCATGCCAGGCGTGGTGGCATACAGCTTTAATCCTAATCCTAGCTCTGGGGAGAGACAGTTTGATGACAGCCTGGTCAGCATAGTGAGTTCCAGGACAGCCAGGACGGCATAGTGAGACCCTGTCTCCAACAAGAAAAAGAAAAGAAAGGTGCACTGCTTCTCACACTTTTCATTTTCTTTTCGCCTTGGTGACGAGACTCGAACCTGAGGCCCCATGCATGCTGGTCAAAGGCTCTATCTACCAATATTGTTTTCAGTCTTCCTGCCTTCTGTGTGTGTGTATGCATGTTAGTGAGTCTGTATATATGCGGGGTCGGGGTCAGTATCAGGGCTCTTCCTGCCTTCTGTGTGTGTGTATGCATGTTAGTGAGTCTGTATATATGCGGGGTCGGGGTCAGTATCAGGGCTCTTCCTGCCTTCTGTGTGTGTGTATGCATGTTAGTGAGTCTGTATATATGTGGGGCCGGGGTCAGTATCAGGGCTCTTCCTTCGTTGGTTTTCTGCCTTACTGTTTTGGCAACAGGGTCTCTCCCTGAGGCGGGAACTCACTACTTAACTACACTAGCTGGCCAGTGAGCCCCAGGCTCCTACCTTTGCTGTCCAGTCCTGGGGTTGGAGGCATGTCCAGCCATACCCAGCTTTACAGGCGCAAGCCTGTGTGGCAGGCACTTCACCAACTGATTCATCTCCCAACCACCGTCTAACTTTTACGTGGGGACAAACAAGTTCTCACTGATGTGCTGTGAGCTCGCTCTGTAGCCCAGGCAGGCTGTAAGCCTGCAATGCTTCCCATCCTCCTCAGCAGCTGGGGTTCCAGGCTTACACCACCTGCTCAGCACGCAGTCTCCCAAAATCTCTACCTCTGAACTTCCAAAAAAGTCACTCATGAAGAGTGGGTGAGCCTGAAAGCTTAATGGGAGGCAGTCATGAGGCCCCCATGCAACCCTGGCATTCGAGACGGTGAGACAGATGGAGAAAGAGTTGGAGGGCAGCCTGGGCACCATGAGACCCTGTCTCAAAAGTAAGAGCTGACCTAGCAGCTTCTAACCTGATTAGAGACAGTCAGCTTACTGCACTGGAGTCTGATGCAACACCATGCTGGCTGGGGCCCCCACAACTGTAGAAAAGAGGAGAGAGCCCACGCCTAGCACAGCCACAGCAGAGACGCCCGGTGGCAGGCTGCTGGCTTTAACATCCCCCACCACAGGGCAAGGGCCAAAGGAAAGAGTAAGTTAATGAAAAACAAACTATAACCACTGGTGTTTGTAGAGAATGGATGCAGGAGAATGGACAGAATCCTCCTGCCTTAACTTCATGAATGTAGAGATTAGAGCTGCTATACCAAGCTCTTGTATTTTTCTCTTTTCTTTCTTTCAGACTTCAAAATGACATCTACAAATGTGAGTGTGAACGCTCCAGCACGCATATGTAGGTCAGAGGATGCTTGTGGGAACTGGTTTACATCTTCCATGATATGGGTTTCAAGGATTCAACTTAGGTCACTAGGTGTGTGATCCCTTTATATCCTATCCTGGCTTGTGTGTGCGTGTGCTGTCACTGTCTCTCTGTCTGTCTGTCTGTCTCTCTCTCTCTGTGGCAGTACTGGGGATTGAACTCAGAGCCCTGTGTATTCTAGGTCAGTGCTCTCTCCATAAGCTGCATCTCCAGAAAGGATCTTTATTTTATTTGCTCCTTTGTAGTGGCTAACTCCACATCTGGCCAGACCTCGATCTTCTCTTAGAAGGCATTTCAACCTAATGCTGGTGCCCATCCCTTTAAAAGGGCCAGAGATAAAACAAAGACAGGCTCATCCTGAACCAGGACCTCAGCAATGTGACAAACACATGGGAGGTAGGGGGCCCTGGCCTGTGTGCTCAGTGCTGGGATACATCCTGAGAGTCTGTTTTCTTGAGGCTCCAGCCCCTCTAAGATGGGGGTCTTGTTTTGTTTTTGAGACAAGGGTTTCATGTAACCTAGGCCAGCCTAGACTTGCTGTGTAATGGACCCTTCAGAAATGACTGACCCTCTTGCCTCTATTCCTGCCCATGTGATGGAATTAGAGGCATGTGCTACCACACTTAGTTCATGCTGTCCTGGGGACTGAACACAGGGCTTCTGCATGCTAGACGGGCAACTGAACTATACCCATAGTCCTCCCTGCCTCTTTTAAGTACTTTTAAAAGGTGTTATCTTTATATTTATGGAAATAAAGTTCTATTTCACTTAAAAAAAAAAAAAGCATGGCAAAAGGCCAGGTGTGGTGGCGCACGCCTTTAATCCCAGCACTTGGGAGGCAGAGGCAAACACTCTGTGAATTTGAGGCCAGTCTGGTCTACAAAGCAAGTTTCAGGACTACAGAAAAACCCTGCCCCGCAAAAAGAAGAGTGGATCTGGGGGAAAGGGGACATGGGGAGGGGACTTCGAGGAGAGGAGAAAGGGGAAACTGTGGTTGGAAAGTAATATATGAGACAATTTTAAAAAACATGGCAAAAGCTGGTCAGAGTTGAAACAACTGGACTGGCCAAGGCACTGGGGCCTAGCAGGAAAACCCCTGCACTAGGGCCAGGCCTGGGAGCCTGCTGACTAGCAAGGGCTAAGCAAATGTAAGCAAATTCCCACCTGCACTGCGCCAAGAAGGCTGCATGCACACTACGGCAGGTTTCTCCTCTTGCCTGGCTGGTGCACACACTGGCCGCGCCGAGAAGGCTGCATGCACAGTATGGCAGGTTTCTCCTCTTGCCCGGCTGGCCCACACACTGGCTGAACTTACCAGGAACTTACACGGTCCTAGGAGGCAAACTGTCCCCATGCAAACAGAGACAAGGAGTCCAGGGGACGATCAACACTGACTGGGGTACTTAGCATCAGGCCATTTCCTGTTACTCTGCTTCACAGCAGGAGAGCTAAGCCTCCTGGGTCCAAAAGCACCTGGCCACCCACCCAGCATGGCTAGACAGTGATCTTAGCTGGGCTATTCTGGTCACCTGACCACAGCGAGGCAGCTGTGGCCCCTCAGGTCACCACTGTGTAGATGAGGTATGAGGTAAGAAGTCTGTCACCTGAACACACTACAGTGTTTAAAGCCCGGGGCTGGAAGCAGCCCAGGGCAGCATGGGGCGTGGCTCTCCAGCAGAGCCTGGTTACCTCGGCTGATGCGCTGCTTCTCCCCAGACAGGATCCCAGGCGTGTCAATGATGCTGATGCTGTCCAGTACTGGGTTGGGCAGCTGTGCACACATGAACCTGCAGGACAGCAATGCCAGAGATACATCAGGGTGGGACAGGCACTAATCCAGGTATCAAGGGAGGGCTTTTCTCCCCCTCCTCCCTCTGGACAAATGAACGGGAACAACTATCAGAAGGGTCCGGCTTTAGAGCCACAGTCCTTCCTTCCCTCGCGGTCACCCTCTTCCCCCAGAGTTCAAGAGTTCAGCTTCCCAGGCGCTGACTTGTTAGTGAAAGCCATGAGCTCGGATTGTGCTTCAGTTCTAAAGGAAGACAGACGCCTGACACCGAGAACTTGCAATTCCACCTTAAAACTTCTACCTGGATATGGTGGTGCACACCTAATGTCCCAGCACTTAGGAAGCAGAGGCTGGAGGATCAATGCTAATTAAGTTCCAGGCCAACATGGTCTACACAGAATGACCCTGTTTCAGTGGGCCAGGGAGATGCTCAGTGGGCAGAGCCACACGGTGGAGGGAGAAGGCTGCTCCACACCATCCACTGACCATAAGTGCTGCAGCAACTATCCTTGCACAGAATAAATAAATGAAAAAGAAAACACAGGCCGGGCGTGGTGGCGCACGCCTTTAATCCCAGCACTTGGGAGGCAGAGGCAGGCGGATTTCTGAGTTCGAGGCCAGCCTGGTCTACAGAGTGAGTTCCAGGACAGCCAGGACTACACAGAGAAACCCTGTCTCGAAAAACCAAAAAAAAAAAAAAAAAAAGAAAAAGAAAACAGAAACAAAGGTGGGCATGACGGCACACGCCTTTAATCCCAGAACTAGGGAGGCAGAGGCAGGCGATCTCTGTGAGGCTGGCCAGGTCTACACAGTGAGTTCCAGGACAGCCTGGAATGTAGAGAGACCCTCGAAAAATGAAACAAAGCAAAATAATAACAACATCGATAAAAACGGTGGGCCCCAGGGTGTACCATGATCTCTTCTTTTTGCTACCCTACTCCAACCCCTGTGCTGGGATTAGAGGCTTGCAAAAACAATTCCAGTATGTACAATGTTTAAAGGGTGCTGGAACCCAGAACTCAGGTCTTCACCTTCCCACTGAGCGTGCCCACAGTCCCTGCTGCTGGGGCCAGCTGCTTGAAGCTGCAATGGGCCAGCAGTAGTCAGCGGTGTGGAAGGGGTACAGACACACAACAGAGGGCTATTAGTGAACCCTGGGTAAGGGCTTAGCTGCATATCGGGAGTTCCATGTTGAGCTAGGAGTTTAGCAGAACAGCTCAGAGCAGCTATCAGCTGATGTAAAGGGTGGGGTTCTTTAGTGGACAGAGAAAGGGCTCCTTTAAAAAGCTCTCTGAGCAAAGAAAATACAGACACATGGTCTGCCAGATACAGGCTTAAAACTGGGCTTTCACTAGTGGGGAGCAAGTAAGTGAGTGTCTCCTGTGACTCCACACCCCAAGTTATGATGGTACGTCTCCCCACGGGCCGGGGACAGCAGGCCAAAGCACTGTGTCCAAGTGTAGCAGAGCCCAGTGCTGTAAGTCACTGCACACCACACCTCAATTCCCCTTGCCTGGGAAGAAATCCTGTACTCAATGGAGAGAGTGAAAGAAAGCCAGAGTGGAAGTGGAGCTGGCGCTGAGAAGTAACAGACATAAAGAGGTCCCATAGGCACATCTGCAGGTCCATGAGAACCCACTACTCCGCAAGGCCCGGTAAGGGGACCACAAGAAAGGCAGGAGGCTGTAAGGATGTCTCCCTAGCAACAGGGATGGGGACTTGAGTCCTTAGGACTAGTGGGTGGGTCCAGCTATGCAAGCAGGGGTGTTCACAAACCCCTTTTGGGATTGCTTTATGCCTGTCTCCATTTGTTCCTCTCACTATCTCTGAGCAGCCCTGGGGAGGAGGGGGAGCTAATAAATCAAGTTCATGACTCAATGGGTCCCTTTACGAGTGCCAGGAAAAGCTGTATCAGCCAGAGAAAAGCCCCCTTTGTTGTGCCCTCCCTGGCCAGAGGCACATCCTGACACAGCTCCGGTCTTGGACTTCACCAGCATTTAGAGACCCTCTGGAATTGGTGGTGGCAAGAAGGAAATGGAAGTATAGTTCTTGGATCCCTGTAGCCCAGGCCAGACCTCCTGAGTTGTTTCTTTTGGGAGGACAGAGGTAGTAGTGAGTGTATAGGGCACAGCCTTATTAACCTTGACAGTTCAGCAGGACCTAGGATTCATGAGTTACTGAGTGAGCTGGGGGCTACTGGGATGGTGTGGGCGGTCCTTCTAGCCCTTTAAGTTCTGAATCTCCACAGGTGGGAAACTGAGAAGGTGCCAAGTTCCTCATTTTATAAGAGGTCTGCCCTCACAGTGAGGTGAAGACAGAGGAAGGCAGCAGCAGTTGGAACAGCAAGTCTTCCAGTCTCTCCTGAGGCAGAGACCTAAAGCATGAACGAACTCCTTAGCCCAGCAGCCAAACTTCTCTCAAGACCAAAGGCTCCCACCAACTGCAATCTGAGCCAAAGGCCTACTACAGGGGCGGCAAAGCTCAAACATCCTTAGGCAAAGGCTCCAGGCTAAGGGGACTAGAGCATAGTATACAACCCAGGCCGTCAAGCACACACCATTATCGTAAAACAAGATAGGCTGAAATTACCTAGAAGGGACAAAAGGACGTTAAAGATCAGCTCCATGAAAGGAGGCAGGCCTGGCAGCAAGCTTGCTCTAGAACAAGCTGGCCCGCCCTGTTGGGCTGGACAGTGTCTACAGAGGAATGTGCTCACACAGGGCGGAGACCTGGAAAGCAGGATTCAGATTCTTTCCAAGGCTGTTCCCCTAGGCAGAATGCAGAAGTCGAAAGGCATGTAGAGTCACTCCTTGAAAGAGGGGGCAGAGAGGGCAGGGTCTGTGAGTCCTGTCATACCTCCTGTGGGAGGAGTCTGGGATGCCCCAATGCCCTTAAAGATCCTGGGTGTTAGAGCTCCTCAGGCAGGCCACTGTATTTCATTCATAGCATCCTGAGGGGCTGACTCTAACTCACCAGGAACTGGTTAAGCTGAGACTCCAGGAGGCACACGAAGTCTATCCAATCTATCCTAGACTATGGGTCTGGTCATTTCAGGAGCCACGGTGTTACCACCCCCTGAAGTCTCCTGAGGCAACACTGACTTAAGCTTTTTTTGTTTTGTTGTGTTTGAGACAGGGTTGTCTCCTGTACTCCTGGCATTCACGTAAGTGCTGCTTTTAGGAGGGGTGTTGAGACTCCTTCATCCCCTGCCTTCAAAGGGGGCTGCCCCCAAATCAGCAGACCAAAGCTGACCTCCTGGCCCTTCCTACACAAAACCACTGGTCCCTGGAGATGTGAAGCAGGGAGTGACACACCAGCAAAAGGATCATCTAAGTCTCGATGTTTCCCAGGACACGTAAAAAACGGACCCCAGTGGAGGAGGGAGATTGATGAGAATGAGCTAGGTGCCTCCAGAATGAGGAACAAGAAAGGGGGGACAAGCAATGGTTCATCTTCTCACAGCAGCCCCCCGCTCTGTGGGAAGTAGGTCTGGGGTCTGCGGGAGGATGTGAGAGTTAAACTGAAAACCTGGAAGGTTCTGGGAATGACAGAAGCCAAAAGAGTGGACGATGCCTACCTAGTCCCTAACTTCTCTCGGGTAGTTAGTGGGACGCAGCAAAGCCAGTGTCCCTGGGAGTGGTCGCCTAGGGTCTGGCGGGGGCTCTCGGAGACAAAGGCCGGCTGGGGGCAATGGCTCCGGAGGCCTTTGGTATCCTCGCGCTGGGGGGCAAGGGGTGGGTACCTGTTGAGGAAGGCGTTGCCAAAGGCGTTGAGCTTGCGGAAGGGGCGCCGCGGGTCCACGACCAGCGCGTTGCCGGGCACCACGCCCTCGGTGGGGCCGTGCATGACCGCGATGAAGGAGTCGGTGGTGGGCTCCGGCCCGATGCGCATCCCCGGGAAGTCCTGCTCGATCAGGTGGCGGATGAAGGTGGTCTTGCCGGTGCTGTACTGGCCGACCAGGAGCACCATCGGCTTGTTGTCGAAGTCAGCGTCCTCCAGCGCGGGCGAGTGGAACTCGTGGAAGCGATAGTGCTCCTCCAGCGGCAGCAGCTTCTGCGCGTACAGCTGCCGCAGCCCCTCGGCCACCGTCTGGAAGAGCTCCGGCTCCTTCTTGCGGCGGGCATCCTTGCTCACCCAGCTGAACATGCTGCCGGAGACGGGGCTGGCTGCTACAGGACCGAGCGGCGGCTGAGCGGGACTGGGGCGCGCGGCCGAGGAGGGGCCGGCCGGCCGGCGGAGGGCAGAGGGGCAGGGGGCGGGGCGCGGCCCGCACCGCGCAGGCGCAGGCGCAGGCTCGAGGGCCGGCGTGCGGACCACGACAGCGCCCTCTGCTGAGGGTCGCGCGAACCTCGTCGAGCCGCCCCTTTATAATAAGCCGGAGCCCGGCGTTCCCGCACGCTGGCCGCCGCCTCGAGGCTGGCCCTCCAGGCCCCGCCCCATTCGCGTGCCACGTCCTCTTCTGCTTCCCATTAGCTGATTTCAAATATCGCGAGCTCGTGGCTGCGGTGCCTTGGCAACCGCACCTGTTCTGCTCCGCCCCTCGAGGGATGGCTCCCGGAAGTGCGGCGGTCGCCGGTGCCGGAGTCTGGCGTCAAGATGTACTAAGTCAGAGCACCATCTAGCACCTGTGGGCTTCCGGACACCCCCAAGTACTTCAGCTGCGCTCCCCAACTGCAGGGTTTCCGCTGGCTAGGAACTCCCACCCTTTGGTCTTTTAGCGACTCTGGAGAGGGACAGGACAGCGGGACTAGGGAAAGCCGAGGGAGTACAGGACAGCTGGAAGAGGAATATCGGTAAGGAAGGAGGAAGAGTGCGCTGGGACTCCGCTCAGGCTGATGGGAGAGGGACTCAGCAATGGAAACGATTGACGTGACCTAGCGGGGAGTTTTCACCAAGGCGGTGCCAGCTGCGGAACGGGGTAAAGAAGTTGCAGCTTTCTGGCTAGATGAGTTTGGAGGAAGTGAAATCGGAAATACCCTTTGTAAGGAAGAGGGGCAGTGTTGAGCAACAATGAAATGTTGTGGGAACTTAGGGGAAATTAAAAGCCCCAAAATTTCCGCTTTCCCGTAAGGGACACCACCAGTACCATCTCTTGTTCCGTTCTGAGTCCCAACCTGCTTCCAGTTGGTAGCTGTTCCCCGCCATAATACCTGGCCACACCTAAGCCCCCTTGGCTGTGTCTGCTGGTGTCTAGTGGGTGATGTCAGAGATTTGGGGACTATGATTGTTAGGTAACTAGTATCAGGTCACCCAAGTGGCAGGAGGATCTAAGGGCCATTGGAGAAGTCTAAAAGGCACCCGAGGAGTTATTTAGCACACAGTTGTGGTCTCAACTGTTTGGAAAGGTTGGAGGATCACTTGAACCCACCAATTTGAGGCCAGCCTGGGCAACAGACTCTGTCTTAAAAGAACAACAACAACAAAAAAGACAAAATATTTATCGATGAGGCTAAACTCATAGCTTAGTGGTAGAAGCACTTGCCTAGCATGCACAAGCCAGTAGGAGGACCCATCCCCAACACCACTAGAACCAACAGAAAATCATGGGAACAGGCCGGGCGTGGTGGCCCACGCCTTTAATCCCAGCACTCGGGAGGCAGAGGCAGGCGGATTTCTGAGTTCGAGGCCAGCCTGGTCTACAAAGTGAGTGCTAGGACAGCCAGAGCTACACAGAGAAACCCTGTCTCAAAAAACCAAAAAAAAAAAAAAAAAAAAAAAAAAAAAAATCATGGGAACTTGAAAGCCTTGGATCCCACTTGAAAACTTTGAGAGATTTGGAAGCCTGTGAGCTAGACACCTATGTGGGGTTAGGCGGGGAGAAAACAGTGGGATCTCATAGGAAGATAGAGCCATGTGTATATTGAGGGGTCTCAGTCAAGTGGAATCCAGAGAAAGCAAGGTGGGGAGGTTTGATCATGCACTTCAGAGATCATTGCCAGAGACAAGCAAATTCCAGCCTGTCTGCAGGCTCTGGGCCAGGCTTTTTATTTGATCTGGAGTTTCTCCTTTTTTTGTGTGGTGGGGGGTGTTGTGAGTGTGCCATGGGGGTGGGGTGAGTGTGCTATGGGGGGGTGAATGTGCCATGGGGGGGGTGGGATGAGTGTGCCATGGGGGTGGGATGAGTGTGCTATGGGGGGCAAGTGTACTATGGTGGAAGGAGTGAGTGTGCCATGGGGGTGTGGGATGAGTGTGTCATGGGGGTTGAGTGTGTCATGGAGGTGGGGTGAGTTTGCTATGGGGGGTGAGTGTGCCATGGGGGGTGGGATGAGTGTGCTATAGGGGGGGTGAGTGTGCCATGGGGGGGGCAAGTGTACTATGGTGGAAGGAGTGAGTGTGCTATGGGGGTGTGGGATGAGTGTGTCATGGGGGGTGAGTGTGCCATGGGGGGCAAGTGTACTATGGTTGAGGGAATGAGTGTGCCATGGGGGTGTGGGATGAGTGTGTCATGGGGGGTGAGTGTACTATGGTTGAGGGAATGAGTGTGCCATGGTGGGGGGTGGGATGAGTGTGCCATGGGGGTGAGTGTGCTATGGGGGAGTCAAGTATACCATGGTGGAGGGGTTGAGTGTGCCATGATACGAGTCAGAATACAACTTTCCGGAGTTCCCTGTTGAGGCTAGACCTTGATTCTTCCTCCCAGCCCCATGCTCCCAGAAATAAGACTCAGACTAAAAATGTATTTGCAAAGATCGAGGCCATAAGCTAGGCTCTTCCCTGACTAGATCATAGCTAAACAGAACCCATTTAGAGTAACCTCCGTTCTGCCTTGGCTGGTTACCTGTGCTCAGGCACCATGCTCCTTACATCTTCCTGGCAAATTTCCCACCTCCTCCTCTCCCAGAATTCTTTCTCCTCCCTATGTTCCACCTTCTACTTCCTGCTTAAGCCATAGGCCATAGGTGTTTTAGTTAACAGGCAAGGCATTCTTATGCTACATAGCTGTTCCTCTACAACTCTCTCCTTCTACCATGTGGGCCCTGGATCTGAGCTCAGGTCACCACAGCCCTGACAAGTGTGTTGTCGCACTGAGCTGTCCCGACAACCCTCATCTCATTAGCCTTCTTTCCATCCATCACAATAAAGCGCAGAAGTCACGGGCCCCCTTTTTTAGAAAGAAGCTCTTGGACAGGGGCTGTGACCATCAGCTGTGTGCCAACTCATGACAGGAGCCTCAGGCAAGCCCAGTCCAGACCTTGGCCAGCCTTGGAAGATAAATGATTTCTGCCTCCTACACAGCCTAGATGAGGGTCCACCCCGGAGATGTAATTTCAGGGCTGGTTCAGAGAAGAGCCGGAGGCAGAGGATCCTAAATGAGGTGGTTGTTTAGCCGTCTGGATAACTACATGATGCTGTGTCTCCAGCAACACTCAGACTGACTGGTCATGGCCTCCACATCTCCCCAGAGTCCTGTGTGCTGAGAAAACCCAGCCCCAGAAAACAGAAAACAAAATGTCCTGGGTTATTTATAAATGAGATGAGATGTGTGCGTCCACTCAGCTTTGTCCAAGGAACTGAGAGGGCCAGAAGGGCTCCTCACCCTTCCTCTTTCCCTCCCTCACTGAGGCTCAAGGGGCCCAGAAATTAATTCCCTACTTCCCCGGGTCCTGGGTACCTTCCTACCTTGTAATGTCCCAGATTGCGAAACTCCTAATTTCCCTCCCATTTTTGAGTAGGGCACTTGCTGTTTGGTGGCAAGGCGTAGAAAGTGAACAAGCCATGCTGTTGGTTTCTCTGCTATTTGGCCTTCTGTCTGCCGAGTCCCAAACAGATGGGCAAGAGTCAAGGGTTTGCATAGCTCATAAACTGCCCACTGCCAGTGATGTTTGCACACCACACACACACACACACACACACACACACACACGCATGCACTGTTAGGACAAGCATTGTTCCCAGCAGAAATCTCCCACTTCCTTGCCTTGGTCCCCTATTGCCCTGGTCTAAGAAAATATTTTTGGGCTGGTCCTGGTGGCACCTGCTTTTAATGCTGGCATTCAGAAGGCAAAGGCAGGCAGGTCTTTGTGAGTTCCAGGCAAGCCTGGTCTACAGAGTGAGTTCCAAAACAGCCAGAGCTACACAGAAGAGAAGAAAAGTGTTTGCCAAATCCCTAAAGACAAATTTTATTTTGAAAACAACGTTGTGTGTTGTATATGTGTTGTATTGGAGGCCAGAGAGTATCAGATCCCCGGGATGAGAGTTCAAGCTACTTGTGAGCTATCATGTGGATGCTAGGACTCAAACCCTGGTCCTCTTGAGGAGTACCCAGTACTTAACTGCTGAGCCCATCTCATCAGGTCCAGCTTCCTCTGCCCCGCTTCCCTCCTTTTTGAGATGTGGTCTCACTCTGTAGTCCTGGCCTAACACTATGTAGACCAGGCTGGTCCCCAACTCAGAGATTGGCCATCTCTGCTTCCCGAGTGCCAAGATTAAAGGTGTATATCACCATATCAGGCTTACTAAAGACAACTTTAAAAGAAGTAGAGGAGGTTTTCTCCAAATATGGCAAAAGAATTGGACTGGGGAAAGCCCGAAGCACGGGCTTCTCCCTGGCTGAGCAGTGGCTCATTCTTTCCACTTAGGAAGTCCGTTCAGCGGCACAGATTTGCTCCCACAGTTAGGAGTAGATTTGGCAGCGGACCAGTTCTATTAAAAAGTAAACAGGGCTGGGGAAATGGCTTGGTTGCTAAGAGCACTTGTCATGCAAGCATGAAGACCTAAGTTCAAATCCCCAGCACTTCATATAAAGCCTATAACTCCAGAGCTGTGATAGCAAAGACAGCCTAGCTTCAAGTTCTGCAAGAGACTCTGCTTCAAGGGATTAAGATTGGGACACCTGATATTCTCCTCGAACCTCTCTGAGCGCACACAAACACAGCCGTCTAACACGGCAAACCATGGATCCAGGTGTGCTTGCATTTACCCTTAGTCCCAGCCAGAGGCAGGTGCGTGTCTATGAGTTCAAGGCCAGCCTGGTCTACATGGTGAGCTGAAGACCAGCCAGAATTATGCGATGGGATTGATCTCTGTATCCAAAAAGAGGGGGTGGGGTGGGGTGTGTTCTTCCTCCGCAGGTTGGGTTTTCCAGTGCTGGTTGGGACTCTTGGTTATTCTCAAATACCAGTAAGGACAAAGCCTGAGCACCCAGGGTGTCAGGTGAGTTGCCTTAAGAAACACAGGCCTGAGCTGGGCGTGGTGGCGCACGCCTTTAATCCCAGCACTCGGGAGGCAGAGGCAGGCAGATTTCTGAGTTCGAGGCCAGCCTGGTCTACAAAGTGAGTGCCAGGACAGCCAGGGCTACACAGAGAAACCCTGTCTCGAAAAACCAAAAAAAAAAAAAAAAAAAAAAAAAAAGAAACACAGGCCTGGAGGAGGAAAAATTAGACCTTTGGAATCTGAACTACTTAGACTCTGGCCCATCCCACCAGCAAGGTCCTGCAGGCGGAAGGGCAGAGGTTTAGAGCCCTTTCTAAAGAACAGGCTAGAGGGGACTCTGCCCCGAGGCTAACCAGCTGCTTAGCACTTTACACCGTAGGCATGCCCCTGCCCCAGATGATGCCTGTACCTGACGATGTGCACATGTGAGCACGCTGTGCCTCGAGAGGCTGAGGTCTAGATTCCTCTGAGTGCTTTTATTCAGGCGACAGTTCAGGTTTCAAGTTGCTCAGTTAGTGGGGGGCTCACCTCATACAACATGACTTCCTGCACACCAGTGCAGTAATAAAGCAGACATGAAGATGGACTTGGAAGGTGGAGGCAGGAGGATCAGGAGTTCAGGGTTACCCTTGGCTACCTATGAACTTCAAAACCAGCATTCACTTAGATAGGATCGTGAGATCTATCTTAGACAAAGAACAAGGCCAACCCCAAACCACTTAAGTGATAGATAGGCTAAAGTTAACTATTAGGCCTCTGGCTGCTGAAGCAGTGCAACAGCTGAACCTGAGTTAGGTGCAGCATGTGTCACCCTAAGGACACTGGCCAGCCTGCAGGAAAGGGAACAATAGAGGAGGACAGGATCCTGGTGTCCTGTTCATTTACATGATAAGATAGATGGTGGCTGTAGGGGTTATGGTAGTCCACACCTCTGATCCCAGTTTATAGGAGGCAGAGGCAAGAAGATGGAAGAGTTTGAGGCTAGCATGGACTACATAGCAAGATTCTGTCTCAAAAAAAAAATTGTATGTATGTATACACACACACAAATGAAGTGCAGGGGTGACTTCCCAGCTTGGCTCCAAGTTGCTTAGTCCATCATATTTAAGCATGGCCATTCATTAACTTCCTCATGTTCCCTCCAGGCGCTTTGAAGGGTGGCTCTGGCCTGGGTCTTGAGGAGTCATTCTCGGTCCTCTCTGCTGGATCCCCTTGATCGTGGCTTTTCTGTCCCTTCCCTTCCAAGGTCAGGGCTACAATGAACTTCCTTGTGAGGAATAGAGAGAAGCTGTGTTTCCAGCCATGTGACCCAGAGCCTAGACCCCCTGCAGCAAGTGCAGCCCTTCTGCCCTGTGGCCTAGGCTCTCATACCCGCCCCTCACCCCTCAGGAGAGGCTAGGCTGTGTAAGCTGCCTCTCCATGGACTTAACACTCCCTCCCCTCATTCCTTCAGAGACTCTTCCCTGCAGGAGATGTGAGGTGGCTCATGACAGTCCTTGCTGTGGTCCTACAGAACCTTCCTCTGACCGGATCATCTTTATCCTGCTCTGAAGTACAGGCAGTGGTGACATCTGAGAGAGAAGACACTGCAACCTTCCACCAAGGCCACGTGTGTCCATCTCTCGGCTCACTCCTAGGACGTGCTGGGACATCCCAAGGACGGGCGCAGAGGAATCCTGCCTAGAGATGAAGTTGGGCTTGAGGTCTGCTTATTTCTTCTGTGTCCTGACTCCTCTATCTACAACCAGCCCCAGAATCACGTTCTTGCCCTTTTGGTCCTTGAGGACGGTAGGTTAGAATTGCCAAGTGTTTCCAAGATCCCTGAGCCTTTGGGGTACACACCCCACCTAGGACTGAGCACACTGTGGATTCTCCCTGACTGTATTAAAAGGCACACCTTTCTTTGCATAAGGCCATTGTCTTTTCAGGCTGCTGGGCCACATTAGCTCTTTTGTTTATACAGTGGATTAATTTTATTTTCTGACAGCATCTTACTAGGTACCCCTGGCTGACCTAAAACACTAAGAAGACCAGGCTGGTCTTGAACTCACAGATCGGCCTGCCTCTGTCTCCTAAGTTCTCAGACTAAAGAAGGCATGTGCCACCACATCTGGCTCTATTTTTTAATTCGTGAAAGAGGAGCTTAACACGTAGCTTCACTGGCCCAGAGTCCGCAGTGATCGTCCTGCCTCTGCCTCCTGAACTGTGGAGTTATAAGTATGCAGCACCACACCCAACTGGTTTTGAAGTCTTTCCATTCAGTTCTGCAAGGTAGCCCAAGCTTGCCTTGAATTTCTCTGCCTGGGCTCCGAGGATACTGGGGTTACAAACAGGAGTGGCTGAGAGTGGCGTCTGTGAACTTCCACAGATTTCTCTAGGTGGACAGAGAAGGAAGTCAGAAATTCAAAGCAGAAAGAGACACTGTGTGCCAGTGACTCAGGCCTAGGAGCCCAGCTACCTGGGAGACTGACGCAAAAAGGCCACAAATTCAAGGCCAGCCAGCCTGGGCAGCCTGTCTCAAACCGAAAGTAAGGCTGGCTCAGTGGGAAAGGCACTTGCTGTGCAAACCTGAGGACTTATGTTCAAGCCCAGATCCCATGGTGGAAGGAGAGGACCGACTCTTAAAAGCTGTCCTCTCAGCCGGGCGTGGTGGCGCACGCCTTTAATCCCAGCACTCGGGAGGCAGAGGCAGGTGAATTTCTGAGTTCGAGGCCAGCCTGGTCTACAAAGTGAGTTCCAGGACAGCCAGGGCTACACAGAGAAACCTTGTCTTGAAAAACAAACAAACAAAAAGCTGTCCTCTGACAGCTGGCGCACACACAAACCTCTCTCTCTCTCTCTCTCTCTCTCTCTCTCTCTCTCTCTCTCTCTCTCTCTCTCTCTCTCTCTCATACACACACACAGTAATAGTAACTAGTGAATAAAAACTAAAGGGCTGAAGAGACAGCTCAGAGGTAAAAGCATTTTTTACTCTTGCAGAGGAGCTGAGCTCTGTCACCAGTACCCACACGGCAAGTCAGAACCATCTATAACTCCATTTTCCAGGGGATATGACACCCTCTCTGGCTTCCTGGTACCCAGGAATGCAGACAAAACCCATTCATATAAAATATTTTTTTAGAAAATTAAAAGTAAGTAAAAGATAAAGCGTGGGTAGCTGTGTAGCTGAATGGCCATCTGGTATTCAGAAGGCCTCAAGTTCAACCCCTAGTGCTGCAAGCTGGCCGGGGCACTCAGTGACTTCTAGAAGCCGACTGTGAATTGAGAACAGGGTTGCATCAGTGGGGCGGACCTACATTTGGCAACTTTGTGGTTGTGTAAGGGTAAGGGTAAGGGTATCATATTTTCTTAGGAGATACATGTTGAAAATTTTCATGGTGAAGGGTCATGACCTGTATGCTGGTCTCTAGTAGTTCAGGAAAACTGTGTGTGTGAGGGAGAGGGGAAGCAGATGTTACCCTAGAATGCCAGCTGTCCACGAATCCAAATAAAGGGTCCATGGTTGTTGATTGTTCTGTTCTTGCAACATTTCCGAAGGTTTCACAATTTTCAAAAAGAAAAACAAAGTGGCCTGAACCTAAGTATACCCTCCCCCCAACAATGGAGACTGAATTCTGGATTCCCATTGCTTCTAGCCCTAAGGAGAACAGGTGCTAAGTACATTTATACGGAAGATGTGAAAACAATTATATTTTCATTCATATAATGGAATACTGTCCAGTAGTGAAAGAATAAACTAGGGCTCCAGAAACTTAAGGGGAACTTGGCCAGCCCCAACCACGCCACTCCCTGTATATTAAGAGTGGTGACCCAGTATGTGGCTATTACACGAGGACCCATTTTCAAACCCACTCAGTGGATGACAAAATTGTGGCTGGGTATAGCTCAGAGGTGCCAGGAGAGACCCTGGGGAGATGCTGTGCTTGGCTTAGGAAACAGCAGAAGGACGCGGGTCGTCTTGGGGCACGAAACAAGAGGCGTCATGGGCGCCCCCTGGTGGTCATCCTAGGGAGTGAGGCTTGCAGAAGGTCAAGGTCGGGTGGCTTTCTCCCCTTTCTGTATGTATGTGCTCCTGGCCAACTGCCACCCTTCGCTGCAGTAAAAACTGAACTCAAATTTATCTCTAGGGATCCTTCTTGGTCGTGTTCATCCATCTCAGACTCCTTTCTCTACTGGCCAGTTCTTTGCTGTGGGATTGTGAGTCAGGAGGCTCCTGGGATGCTTGGTTAGCATAGCGGTTCCACGCGTGTGCCATGCTGACGGTGGTTGGGAAGACAGCCAACGGCACCTAAGGATCTTCTGTCCCCAGGCACTATGCCAACCCCTCCTCATAATGTCCCTCTCAGGAATCTCTATTCACACAAGTGGCGGGTTTTCCAATAAACATTAAGGACTTCCTGTGTTAGTCTCTGAGGCTACAGGGAACACAGCCAGTGACTGTCCCCCCCCCAGGGGTCCACAGGTTGTAAAGGAAATAGACACTAGTGATGAGGTGTGACAGGGTCACTAACAGGCCACCTTACACCAGGGAATTGGATGGAACAAGTGACTCAGGCAAGTTTCCAGGGACACAGGCACATATCCTGGAGGCGGTGGGGTGTCTGAGAGGAGAATGGGAAGGAGCCAGCAAGGAACGATGTTCACAGGTCTAGGGTCTGCTGCAGAAAGACCACAAGTCAACAGGGGTCAAGACACTGGGCCAGAGAGAGTTGGGGGTACTCTGAGTTGAGACATTTCCCTGAACCATTAAAGGCTTTTATGAGCTCGGTGGAGACAGATGGAGGAAACCCTGGCCAGGGGCAGCCTGCCATCCCCTTCCATTCTAAGCTAGCACCTGGGATGGAGTAAGGTCTGGGCCCAAGAGCGTCAGACTACAGCGTCCATCTGTTCAGCCAGGGCATCTCCAGTACCTACCACACCGGTAGGTGTGGAATCAGCTTTGCAAAACAAGTAAGCTGAGGGCTTTGTTCTCCAGAGGCTGAGGCCAAGCAAGGTTAAGATGCACAGTCAGACAAGGGAGGTGGGAAAAGCAGATGCCGAGGATTCCGGATTCCCTGACCTGCATCTTAGCTGTGGTGGATAGGAACCCAGGGGTGGAGAGAGCTAAAGGAGTGGGACCAAAGACACTCAGGAATGGAAACTGAGATAAAGTTGGGACCTTAGTCACCCATGTTTTTGTGCAGGTCCTTAGAGAAGGTCCTGTGTGACTTTGACCAAATGCAAAAGGGTGGCTTCAAGTTCCAAGCCAGCCTGGGTGATAGAGTGAGAGAGACCGTGTCTCAAAAATATACAAAAAAGGGGGACTGGAAAGATAGTATGTAAGAGAACTTGCTGCTCTTCACAAGGGGGCACCTGTGCCAAGGGTCTCATGACCATCTGTGACACCAACCTGAGGGTATCTAACCTTATCTTCTGGCTTCTGTGGGTGCCTGCATACATGAGGCACGTGACTGCATGCACACCCACAAATCTTTTTAATTAATATATTTATCTTAAGTTATATTTATTTACTCCGTGTGTGCAGCATGTGTGTGGAAGTCAGAGGATAAACTATGGGAGTCTTCCCACTGTGTGGGTACCAGGGATTGAATTCAGGTCTTTAGATTTGACAGGGTCTTTTTCTGCCAAGCCATCTTGCTGGCCCCACATATCTTTTTAAAAAAGACAAAATGGCACTTGGTGTACACCTTTAATACCAGCGCTCAAGAGGCAGAGGCAGGTGGATTTCTGTGAATTAAAGGCTGCAGAGCAGTTCTAGGACAGCCAAGGCTACACAGAGAAATCCTGTCTCAAAACACACCAACAAACAAGATAAAACAGATAATAAAGTTGACGCTTCACTGGGTATACAAGACCACCAAGAACATATTTAAAAAGAAAACATTTTTAGTAGCAGGAACCAGTTTTTCAAATAGACATTTGCCCAAGCCCCACTGTTAAGAAAAGGGCTTGGGCCGGGCGTGGTGGCGCACGCCTTTAATCCCAGCACTCGGGAGGCAGAGGCAGGCGGATTTCTGAGTTCGAGGCCAGCCTGGTCTACAAAGTGAGTGCCAGGACAGCCAGGGCTACACAGAGAAACCCTGTCTCGAAAAACCAAAAAAAAAAAAAAAAAAAAAAGAAAAGGGCTTACAGGTACAGCGAGAAAGCCTGTAATCCTAGCTCAGGAGGATCCGCAGGTGGATCTCCAGGGTCTACACAGTGAATTCCTGGCCTACATACTGAGACCCTGTCTCAAAAAACAGTGAAATAAGGGTAGGAGTGGGGACTGGAGAAATGGCTCAGCGGTTAAGAGCACTGACTGCTCTTCCAAAGGTCCTGAGTTCAACTCCCAGCAACCACACTGTGGCTCACAACCATCCGTAACAAGATCTGGTGCCCTCTTCTGGAGTGTCTGAAGACAGCTACAGTGTACTTACATGTAATAAATAAATAAATCTTAAAAAAAAAAAAAAGGGTAGGAGTGGTGTGACACAGGTTGGGACTGCCGTGTGTGTGGTCCTGCCCTCTCAGATGGTTCTCCATTAGCCTTGGCTGGACCCAGGGAGCCTGAAGTTCCAGGCCTCTCAGAAGTGAGACTTGCAAGAGAAAGGAGCAGTTGGAGTGGGCCCAGACTGGGCCCTAAAGTCCCCTGCCATTGGCAGTGTGAGATGGAATCTCAGAATGTTTGCAAAACATAATTGGTGCATCTATGGGCTTGAGGGCTTGGGGCCGAGCTCATGGGTGGTAAGCATATGGACACACAGCACAGATTAACTGTGTGCAGCACGGGACTCAGTGGACACAGTTCTTAGGGGGCGTGCCTGGGAGCAAGCCAGAGGCCCTGCGAGCCCTGGTGGCACTTGGAATCAATCACTTTTAAGAAAAGCCCTAGGCTGGGAGCTGGGTGATGGTGGTGCACACCTTCCCAGTGCCTGGGAAGCAGAGGCAGGTGGAGTTCGAGGCTGGCCTGGTCTACACAGTGAGTTCCAGGATGGCTAGATCTACATAGTGAGACCCTGTCTCAAAACCCAAACCAAACCAAAGCCCAAGAAGAATCATAGGCTGGGAGTGTGTTCCTGCCTAGCATGTCTAGCACCGTGAATTGGCAGGCACCAGACATGCTCACAAATTTCTCAGTCACCCTACACTACACAGTTTGAGGCCAGCCTGGGCTACATGAAACCCTGTCTCTGAAACAAACAGAGAAGCTGCTGTTTGGTTGAGTACCACCCATAGCACTTCAGGGACAAGCTTGGGCTGAGCCTGGGGGGAGATGAAGAGTGTTCTTGGTGCCATGACAACGGTCCAAGCCTGCAGACCTATGTGCTATGCAGGCAGAGACAGGTTCAAGGCTAGCCTGGACCACACAGCAAGTTCCCGCCAGCAATCAAAGAAGAACCTGGTAAAGACGCTGGGATGGGAACACACAGGTGTCCTGTAGGGCAGTCAGGCAGGGTTTCACAACTGGAAACAGGAAGGAGGGAGTGTGAAGAAGGAGGAGGGACCTTGACTTTGATACCCTCCCCCACCCTGCTCCTTCGAGTCCTTATGGCTGGCATTGAGGTGAACATACCTGTGACCTATGGAATTGGCAGCCAGAGGACAGAAGAGAGTACTGGCTGTCAATTCATAGGTCAGAGCCCTGTGCACGCCATCTTGGCAGCCTGCTGACAACCCACTATTCGTTGCTTTCCCATGCCTGAAGACTGCTGTGTAGGTTCCTCCTGGCATGCTGGGTGGCTGTGGCTCCTCTTCCTCTGCTGGTACTAGCCGCCACCCCAGATAACAGCAGCCCCACTGGAACCAGTGGGCACTTCCACATGGAGTTGCTGTTACAGAGGGTGGGAGCCACGGGGGTCAGCACAGGTGCAGGCACCTCCTCTCTGCAGGATCCTGGGAAGAGCCCCACAGCTGCCCACTCATGCCCGTAGGCCTCTCAGCTCCAAGTCCACTTTTTATTGAGGCTTCTTATCATTCATCCAAGGCCCACACCTGGCACCCCATAGGACGCCAACCTTCCTGAGCGAAGTCCAGGCTCAAGCCCAGAGCCTCCTCATCAGACTGGGAGTGGCTCTGATTTACAACTCTACTGCAGCCCATGGACACCCACACCCTCTGCTCCAAGTTCCCTTCCGGTTTCCTCCTTCCCTTCTAAACAGAGCTGAGGCCTACTTTCAGGCCCACCCTCCTGGCTACAGCCATGGGACAGAGGGACAGCAAAAGGCAACTGGATTGTAATCTTGCCTGAGGGTGGCCCTACCCAGGAAGCTAGAGACAAGAGAAGACTGAAGGAACAGGAGGGATGAGGGAAATGAGGCTGAGAAAGAAAAGGACAGACGGGAAGCTAGAGAGATGAAGGAAAGTCAGGGGTGGGAGGGTAGGTGGGCAGGAACTCTCAGGGGTAGAGGGCTTGGTTTAGGGCTCTGGGCTTAAGCATCAGAACAGGGAAAAAAGGAAGACGTGAGAGTGGGATGCTGCTACCCAAGCAAGCTCAGTGAATGCCCAGAGCAGGGCCATAGGTGGCCAGCACCTAGAATTCAGAACCTCAATAGTCTAAGCCAGCAAGGGCCTTGGAACTGTGCGACCTCAGACAAGTAGCTTAACCTCTCTGAGGCACTACACTCCCTACCTTTGGGGGCCATCTTGCACACTTTCCTTCCACCCATTCTGTCCCTGCTGTGACAAGGAGTTTTGAGGTGGGACCTCTGAGCTGACCCCAGTGTCTGGGAATACATCTGTGCTCTCATCCCTTCCACAGATTCTGGCCCAAGAGGCTTCACTGACAGGGCCCAGTGTTTGTCCTGCTGGGACTCAGGATTCTAGAAAGAAAGGGAAGCCTCTAGAGTGTGCTCGGATCATGCCCCTGTAGTAGATAAAGGCCCAGAGAAGCAGTGGAGCTGCCAAGGAAGATGCCAGACTGGATGATTTCCCGTTTCCCCACAGCCCAGTAGCCCCCTCAAGGCCCAGCCTCCTGTTCCATGAGGCCCTGGACATCTAGAAGTCAGACATAGCTGCTTAAGAATTCTGTCTCCATAGAGCAGGGAAGCACCAGCCACTTTACCCAAAGGTGGAAACAGAGCCACAGGACAGAACTTGCTCAGAAGGGCTGATGGCTTGGCAGGAAGGCTTGGAGTCGGGAGCCTTCGGCAGCCTTCTGGAGGAGCCTGGGAGCTCTTACCTTGCACCTAGCTGGCCTTCGGGGCACAAGGAGGAAGTGGGGCCACCCTGGGCCAAGCCTTTTGAGCCGTTGGCCCAGCCCTGGTCGCGTTAATGATTAGCCCACTGCCATCAATACTGACCCTAAGTGGGGTCCGAAGGGCAGCAGACCTGGACTGTGCCCCAGCTGGCAGGGCGGGTCCAGGAAGTACCAGACTGGGTCTTCAGCTACCCAGTGCCACCAGACCCTGGCCACCCATGGGCTTCATTGGCTTGACCTCATGCCTAGTCTGTTGGCCCTTGCTAGCCAGACAGCCAAACTTGGGGATGGGGCCCAACGAAGTCTTCTCATTCAATACTCAGGTCTATGATGGGGGCCAAAAGCGGAGCGACCACAGCTAACTTCAGGGGTAACCAGGGATGCCCAACAAGTGATCCTCCCCACAGGCCCACCCACTTCCTGGCAGTGCTACCGCAGATGGCTCCCTTGTGACAATGAACGTGGGATGGGGTCAACAGGCTTCTTCTGAACAACACAGCATTGTCCCAGCATAAGACCTGGGTACCCCAAAAGCCACTCTCTCAAAATGGTGGGACGCCCTGGGCACTGCCACGGCTGGCAGACTAACAGATGTTGCCTTAGGTCACAATCCAGAGATTCCCAGGACAGACCTGGAGCCCTGGTTGGCTCCAGCCTCAAGAATAAGGCTGGAGCCTGGGGTCTGACAGGAATAGAACCAAGAAATGGGGTTTGATGCGGACTCTCAGGGACTCTTCCTCTGGGGCTGCCAGGCAACTCCCCCCAGCTTCACTTGGAAGTAGTGCCAAGATGACAGGCACCAGGATAGTAAGTAGGTTGAACCCAAAGCCTGTTTGCATCAGAAGGCTGAGGGTGAAGTGTGGTGCCTCCTGGTGGCAGGAGGTGTGTACTGCATGCAGAGGTGGGAACAGGCAGATCAAGGCTTAGGCAGAGTGGGGCAGACTGGGGTCTCACAGGTACAGAGGACCTGGACGTGGCCCGGGCTGGCGGTGGGCAAGTTTATTCCACTTCATGCAGACACTGACCCACACGCTCAGAGATCTTAAAAATACACTGACCCACATGGCATCTATCCCCCACCTCCCCGTGAGACACGGAGAGACACTTGGCTGAGTGGGGTCCATGGGTCCAAAAGCCTCCATCCTCATTCTGGAACAAGGCAGCAGTGTGGGCCCAGGTAGCAGGGAGAAGCAAAGTCCTTTCTCCCCAGACGAAAGTGCACAGACAGGGCAGAGGCCCCAAAGCCGGGAGGGCCCACTCTCTCGGCCAGTTGGCAACAAGCAGGCTGGGCAGGTATCCTTCACAGTGGCCATCCTTTGAAGGACCTGGTGGCCTAGCTGTGGGTCACAGCAATCAGGAACACAGGGAGCTGGTGGCACCACTGTGGCTGGCTCGACACGGTGGGCATGTTGGGACAGTAGGTGGATCTTGGGTGCCTGCAGTCAGTCCTGGGCCTCCTCCAATCGCCACTTGAGAGCATGGTCCTTGTGCGCATCTGGAAGGATCTGGTTACGCATGCCCCCTAGCACGTTGGATGTTGCCTCTGTTGCTACAATTATTGGTTTTACCACGGTTGGGGGGAGCTGTCGGATCACACCCCCCACGGCACCTGTCAGTCCCTTCTGCTCATGGCCCCTGGATGCCACATCACAGATGGTTTGAGCTGTATCCAGGATACCCTGTGGAGGTCAGAGGTCAGTGAGTGAGGGGTGGGTATGGGGGGCACCTGCAAGTGGGTCTAGGGTGGTCCTCACCTCTCGAACAGCATCATAAGCCTTAGCCATGCCTTCCCGGAGGTCAGCAGGTTGTTGACCTCTGCGTAGCTTCCGTGAAGAGCGCTTGTCTTGTAGGGATCGGGAGACGGGAGAAGCCGGGGACAGGATGTCATACACTGTCTCAGCTGTAGCCTGAAGGACACCAGAGTTGGATGATGGCAGGGTGGTCTTTCCTTGCAGGCCACCCTGGGGACCAGACCTTCCAGCATGACTATTCCCTGTCCTAGCCAGTCTTTGTCTCACCCCCCCTTCCCCTCCATTACCTACCTCAGAGAACTTCCTACATTTTTGTTAGATATTCATTTATTTTTATTTGTGTGTGATTTCGAGTAATGCAGTACCCCTGGAGGTCAGAAGAGGGCACTGGATCCTTTGGCGCTGGAGTTACAGCCATAAAGCGCTAGAAACTGAGCCCCAAGCCTCTGTGAGAGCAGCTTCAGTCTTAACTGCTGGGCCACCTCTCCACCTCTTGAAAGGACCTCCTTAACTTAAGGAGACATTTATACACCCTTCCAGGGCTGGTAAGATGGCTCCCAAGGTATTTGCTGTGAGGTGACCTGAAATCAATCCCCAACTCTAGAGACTCACATGGTAGAGAGGACTGAGTCCCAAAAATTGTCTGACCTCAAATACAAGCCATGGTACACACACAAAGAATAAATAAGAAAGAAGAAGGAGGTGGAGAAGGAGGAGGAAGAGGAGGAGAAAGAGGAAGAGGAGGAAGGGGAAGAAGAGGAGGAAGGAGAGAAGTCTTTTGGGCTTGGTGAGGTGGTCATGGTTGAAGGCACTGGAAAACTTTCCTGTGGGCCTCCCACCTAGGCTGGGCATGCTGACACCTGCCTGAGCTGTCTAGTTCCCCACTAGAGGGCACCCCTGTACAATCAGAACAATAGTGCCTTCTGCCCACCGCCCCTCTGGCCTGTTCCCCCTCCCACTGTAGACCCCTGGAACTCTGCCCTCCCCTCTGAGGGCTGAGCTCAAAGCTCTCTTGATGCAGTGTTTCCACATATCTGCAGGCACACCCAGTCCTACCCCAGGACTCAATCACTCCCCTGAAGACCAGGGCTTTGGTAGGGGGTGGCCTCTGGGGCTCAGTGAAATACAGAACCTGGAAGAACTGACTGGGTCTCTGCATCTGCTCCCTGTACACTCATCACTTTCAGGCAGCTGGAGCATGGGGCATGGTCAGTTCTGACGGCCCAGATGCGCTTTGGCTCCACCGTGGGAGCCTCCATAGCATGTGGCTTTAACTGTGCCCAGCCTTTTCAAGTTTCAGCTTTCAGTGGGACTGTGCGGGCAGAGTTGGAGCCTGGGGACAAGGGTGTCTATTTTCTGTTCTGGCCCTGCACTCACCTGGATGGCTTGGACCAGCCTGTTGCTTAGTTCCAGAGCAGCAGAGGCTGTGGATGACCCAAAGGAGGCAGCCCCACGCTGCAGCCCCCGAATGAGGCGCCCATCTTTCCTGTACTGCTCGATGGGTAGCCACAGCAGGTCCCGGAACCCTTGGACTAGAGGACAGGATTATCAGAGAGGCCAAGCTTGCCCTGGACTTTCTTCTCTGCCCAATGACCTTTTCCCAATCCAATTTCTTTTCCTTCCTTCCTTCCTTCCTTCCTTCCTTCCTTCCTTCCTTCCTTCCTTCCTTCCTTCCTCCCTCCCTCCCTCCCTCCCTCCCTCCCTCCCTCCCTCCCTCCCTCCCTCCCTCCCTCCCTCCCTTCCTTCCTATTCTTGAGACAGGGTTTCTCTGTGTAGCTCTGGCTGTCCTGGAACTCACTTTGTAGACCAGGCTGGCCTTGAACTCAGAAATCTGCCTGCCTCTGCCTCCCAAGTGCTGGAGTTAAAGGCCTGTGCCACCACTGCCTGGTGCCAATCCAGTTTCTCTTCCCTTAATTTTTCTGTTAAAACAGCATCTTGCTAAGTAGCTTTCCCTGACCCTATTGAGGTTGCTTTCGTGTCCCTGAACTAAGTGAGAAGCAGCCTCCTGTCTGTGCTTCCCCAGAGCGTGGAGTACAGGCGCATGGCACAGTGCCTGGCATCCAAGTGCAATTTCAAAAGTCCTTAGGCTTGACAGCACAGGCCAGGTATGCTGTCGCATGCCTGTGATGCCAGTGCCCTGTGACCCCAGCATTGGAAGGCAAAGGCAGGTGGACTCTCTGAGTCCAGGAATAGTGAGTTCCAGGACAGACAGAGCTACATAGTGAGACTCTAATTTAAAAAAAAATAGCCAGCAGGATGGCTCAGCAGGTAGAGGTGCTGCCGCAGGTCTGCTGACCTGACTGAGTTCACTACTGAGGGCTCTCAGAGTGTGAGGAGAGCATCTGTAAGCTGCCCTCTGACGTCCGCATGTACTCTACGGCACACACAAAGTAAATGAAATTATTTCAAAAAGGGTAGTCTTCCCTTGGAACCCCTCCCACTTTGGGGAGCTTTCTTACTTCCCTTGGTCCATATTTGTTCTATAAAAACCTCCCACCCAAACAAAGCAGAGTTCTCAAGGCAGACACTCACAGAGCTGCACAACCGAGTGCATGGGGCCCACGCCTCCCAGCAGGCCAGGCAGCTGGTTCTTACGAATGTCCTGCAGCCATTCATTGAGGGCATAGCACAGCACCTTGTCCACACCCAGGAGCCTAGAAAGATGTGACAGGGCCCAGGCGCAGTGTGACTAGGTACCTATTCACCCCAAGGTCTTACCCAGTGCTGTAGAGCAACAAAAGCCTACTACAGAGAAACGACAGAGGCCTGAGAAGAGTGAGGATTTGGCCAAGGCCATACAACCCATGAGAAACGGCAGAGGGAAGGCTGTCGATTCTCCCCACAGGGGCTGGGAGCTCACCCATGCCGGCAGCAGAGCCTCTTGAGCTTCAGCTCTGAGCAGTTGAGCTGGGCCAGGCCGATTAGGAGTCCCATGAAAGTGCCCTGTTGGGAGGGAGAACAGGATGTGTGGCTATGTTTTGGGATACACATTGAATCCTGGTCCCAGACACTGGACTCTGACGGCAGCTCACACAGCCTGCCTGATGGAACCACTCACCACCTGGTCCACAGTGACATGCTTGCCATGGTAATCCAGGCAGATGGGCACCTCAGATGTGAAGCGGAACTCCCTGAAGGGGAAAGAAGGGAGAGGAGACCCCCTGGTCTCTAACTGGCCACTGGCCAGGTTTTCAGATAGCCTGGCCCAGCGCCCCTCTACCTTACCTGAAATAGATGGGCTGCTGGTCAGAGGAGCTGTGGCCACTGCCTGAAGCTTCCGGTGGGCTGCTGGCTGTATCTGTGTCCTCAGACTGCCCTTCCTGGGGGCTGCCAGGCCGGCTGTGGGTCTCTCGGGGAGCTGCAGGAACAAAGGTTACAGATCAAGGATGGAACAGAGGATGTAGGGCAGCCAGGATCTAGACTCCCCTTCCTGGCCTGGTCTCTCACCCTCAGAAGTGTCCCCTGGGACCATGGGGTTGATGCTGGCTGCTAGGCTGGTGAAAAAGTCCTTGAGGAAGAAGAGGGCATCCTGTAGGGAGAGTTCTGGGTCAGATCCAGGGCCTGGCAATGGGGAAAGGCTCTGGCTGGACTCCGCCTTTGATGATCTACTCACCTGGTCCACATTGAGCCTCAGAGGCATCATGGAGACTCGAAGACAGCACTCCGGCCCTCCGACGCTGCTGGTGGGAGCCACATGCAGTGCCTTGATGGTAAGCTAAGGGCAGAGGATAAACTGGGTATCTGCCGGGCCTTGGGAGCCCCATTCCTGACTGCCATCAACCCTGTCCTCCACACACACCTTCGGCTATCGGAAGAGGCTGCCCATACCCAGATGCACTCTTACCATGTTGGAGTGTGTGCGCCGTGGCAGCCGCTCACTCGTGTGCAAATGAAGGAACTTGTTGATCTTGGAGGTGGCCAGCCGGTCTCGGATCTCTAGCTCTTGAACAATGAGCACCTGGCGGGACAGTGGTCGCTCGTCCAGCTCCTGGCCCAGGCCCCCAGCTATGGCCGACTCTTCTGGGTACACTTCATGCTGGAAGCTCACCTGCGGGTGGATGAGGCCTGAGTTGGGAACCAGGCCTAAGAGGGATGGGGAGGTCTGACTTGAGGTCCCTTCCTTCCCAGAGAACCTTCCTGTCCCTGTCCCACCCCTATGGGTGGGAAATGCTTGGGCACTGACACAGCTCAACCAATTGCCACCAATCTAGCCGTACTGAACTTGGCCTGCCCCAACCCACCTAAGCCTCCCACAGCCTATGCTCCGCTGAAAGTGCAAAGCCACCTTATGAGGCTCTGTGGACGCCCCTTCCATACCTCACCGTCTCTAAATGCCTTCTGTCTGCCCAGGATGGCCCCAGCCTCTCTAAGCCGCGCTCCATAACTACAGGAGAACATGCTCTGTGCCATGACTTGGGGCCATGACTTGTTTACCGTGTGACTCACTGGCTCCCACCCAGCAGGCCCCCCACCTCTCTCATCAAGCTTCTCCCTGAATGCTTCCGGCTCCTACCTCCTAGGGTGCGGTGTCTCGAGCCCTCCTCCTACAACAGCCTTGCGTGTTCTGTCATTTGTCTCCGTGCCTCCTCAGCAGCAGAGCTCTGAGAAACACCCCTTTTGGGCTCAAACCCTTTGGACGATTCTCTTATTCGTGTGACATAGCATGGAACCCATGGCTCCTGCTATCCAATTCCTCTGGAATCCGTCCTTACCATACCCCACTGCCCGGTGCTAGCTGATGTGGTCTCTCTCTCTCTCTCCCCAGAGCCTCACTTCTGTGTCCGCCCCCAGCTCAGCCACTCACTTTGCTGAGCTGGATCTCCATGAGGACCTGGTGTTGCCGTCCAATGCCACCCTGGGTACGCCAGGAGTTCTGGGGACGGTTGGGACCAGAGGAGCGGGAAGGCGAGACCCTGGGGCCTGTGAGGCCTACTCTTGCTCTGTGAAAAGGACACAGGGGAAAGCTGACTCTGAGGAAACACCTGCCATCTACAGCCTCAGCGAGGGCCTTCTAGCGGGGGGCAAGAAAGCACTCAGGGTCAGGGCGGATGATGCAGGAGGCTTGAGGTCGTAGTTAGGCTATGCCCGAAATCTAATCCCACCAGCTGCTACCTACATGCCTCTAACCTGTAAGTGGGGTGAAGGCCAAAGTCTCTACCCCCATAGAGGTGCCAGATGAAGGAGACCTCCCGTAGTACCACACGGCTGCTGGGCACTGGGAAGTGGGCAGGCGCACGCAGCAGGTCAGTGCTTCCCAGGGGCTGGGAGAAGTGACCGTCGTGCACGATGATGGGGCCTGGATGTAGCTGTGTCACGATGGGCTCCCCGTCTCGGGGCTGCCAGGAAAGAGCAGAGCAAAGACGTGTGACAACATGCTCAGCCCAGCACTTGCCTTTATGCCCCCCACCCCACTAGCAGCCCAGTGACCATGTCTGAGCAGTCCTTCCTGCTCAGACCGAGGAGTCTCTTGCTGGGCCTGTCACCTGGAGCTTCGGTGAGCTTGGACATGGAGTGCACTGCACAGCCCTCCCTTCTGCTAAGTGGCCCCTCTTCTTCTCTCCTCTATCTCTGTGTAACATACTGTGTCCCCTCCTCTGGACTCTTCCATCTGTGCCTTCAAGGCAAGAGCCAAGGCTGCCCCTCCCACCCAAGAGCTCCCATCACAGCACACACCGCAATGCCTAGGCCAGGGGCGTCAAGGATACAGAACTCATCACTGTCCAGGGTGTCTCCATCCCCTTCCTCTTCGTTTTCATGTTCCTTTGCCTTAGAACCCAAGGTATGAGAAGAGGCCCCAGGAGGAGGCAAAGGGGCCTGGGCCCCACTCCGTTCACCGGGGAACAGATAGACGGAGACGGGAGAGGCCTGAGGGAGTGGGCCACCTGTGGGAGACGGAGGCCAGTGTGAGATATGGCTGAGGGGACCTGCTTGGGCCTGCTACCCCTAGGGTACGCTCACTGACCCGATGACTGGGCCAGCTCCCTCAGGCCGCGCCGTTCAGTGTCGAGAAGGGCATCAGTCAGGTCTCGTTGGTTGATGAGGGCTGTCTCCACAGGTAGGCATGAGGGCAGGGAGGCAGGGCTCTCCGAAAGCTGGGGCAGGAAAGGGAAGGGGCAGGATTGAGCACCAGAGGGAGGGGTAGCTCCAGGGCTCCTCCAATCCAGGCCTTGGGTGTGTGTAAAGAGAGGGGCCTGGCCGAGCTCTGGTAGCCTGTGTGGCCAGGCCTCACCTGTACCTTCTGGCCAGCGATCTCTGTAGGGCTGGGGGGCCGGGGTGGGGGGTGCAGGTCACCCGAGCTGGTTAGGTACTGGAGCAGGTTGACCAGCAGGGCGCAGGAGTCAGCACAGCTGTGCACGTGTACCACGTTGTTGGAGCAGCGCAGCTCAAACAGAGGCTGGCTCTGTGGGCGGGGGGCATGGCATTGGCACAGGAGCCCCCACAAACCAGGCTCCCCTTCCCACAGGGTATCTCAACTCTGTCTCCCACATGGATGGAGGGAAAGCAAGGGGATATTCCCTTGTCTAGTCAGCTGAGGCAGTACCTCACCACCCAAATATGTAGACATTCCAGACTGATGGAGTACAGCTCACCCACCCATCCCTGCCCCACTGCAGCCTAGTGATGCAGGAACTGTTATCTCATCACAAAGATGAGAGAACCTGGGCTCCAAAGTGGCGGTCTCCCTGGGCCACCTCTGTCCTGCCTGCAGGTTGCCTTCAGTGGGTTGGAAGGACATACAACAGGGACATGGCTCTCTCCTGGAGGAACCCAGCAGGCAAGGGCAAGCATGGTGACAGCCACTATTCTCCCAACTCCTGGTGGCCTCACACTTACCAGTCTGCCCTCAGTGCTGCCCTTCCAGGTTTTGATGACAAGTTCCAGGAGGTCAATGTCCAGGACACAGACATAATCTGAGGCAGAGAACAGAAGAAAGGTCCTCACGGTCTCTGTCCACCCTGCCCCTTCCATACCCATCACTAGAGGAAGAAGTCACAGTGTCTCCTACAGCTGTGTGGATGTGTGCACGCACATGCATGTATGTGTATGAGAGCAGTCCTGCGTGATACCCTCAGTGTGGGGAGCCCGACCCAGGCCCTGCCCACCTCGCCGCAGATCCAGGCTCTCCACCTCACACTTGTCAGACAGGTACAGAGCGGAGTCATCAAGGATGAACCTGGTGGGGAACAGGGCTGAGAAGGGCCCAGGAGCCACTGCAGGCGGCAGCTCAGTGGTAGCTGGGCAAAGGGGTACAAGGGGTCCTGGAGGTGATGGGCAGGGAGGTCCAAGTGCCTAAGATGCTACAGTGCTGAGACCTTGTTGGCCTCAGCACAGGGGACACGGGGGACACAGGGGACACTACACACTACTCAGTCTCTTGGGACTTAAAGATACTCAAATTATTTCTAATTCTCTTATTGAACTTGTACTTCTCAGTGCATGGAGGTACCCTTCCCATCCCCTGCAGCATGGTCTCTGTTTATACATCCATCCATCTAGTCCTAGGAACCCAACACAGGGCCTTGTCCTCATCAGGTACATGGTCTAACCTGAGCTACATCTCTTCCTACTTTTTGAGACGGTCTTACAAAGTTGTCTAGGCAGGATGCTCTAGCTTCAGCTGGGACCACATAACTACTGACCAGCTTTTACAATTATGATCACAGTAGGCATAGCTCCCTCCTTCCTATCCAGTGCCATGCTGGGTTGCACCTAGCTAAGCACTGTGTTCTAGCTTCTCGTCCTTCTGCATGCTTTGTGGAACTCCCAGAGTGGGGTTACAAGACTGATTGGGTGGGGTGGAAATGAAGACAGCTCGCATCCCTGAGAACATGAGAACATGGGGTCCTGGCTAGACAGGCAGCAGGAAGTCAGCTGGGAGTGGGATGGACCAGGCCTAGGAGCAGCCTGCATACCTGAGCAGGAAGGTAGACGTGTCCATGACAATGTTGCTGGAGAGGGTGAAGGTCTCAGCAGTGACCAGGACACGCACAGGGAGGTAGAGGGGCCTGAGTGACAGACTTGGGCTGGAGCAGGCTTCTTCCCTGTAAGGCTGGCCCGTGACCCCGCCTCCCCGAGCCCCCGCCAGTACCTGTAGTCCACAGCGCAGGAGAAGAGATGTGTGTGCAGGACAGTGATGACGGTCGGGGGCAGGTAGCCCAGCACAGGGTCGTCCAGCACATCCAAGAAGTCCAGGAGCTGCACAGGCCGGAGGGAGAAGTGTGGGGAGGGGACAGAGTGACCTCCTCTAACACCGTCCTGTCCAGTCCCTGGCCCAGCTGGCACCCCACCTGTTGCCTGCCAGCTGTCTACCACCACCCTTATCAGGAGCTCTGGCCAAGGTCAGCTCTAGTCCAGCCCATATTTTCCAAACTGGTTGCCTCAGCCCATGTTTCACCTGTTTGCCCAAATCAGTTTGTAGTTCCAGGGCAACATGACTTCCCAGGTGCCTTTGCTCACCTGGGAGTGCCAGCTCTGTTCAGGTGGGGCCATGTAGTGGCGTAGAGTGGCTTTGTGCAGCCGTACTGTCACCAAAAATTCCTGGAGAGAGAAGTGCAGTTAGGCAGGAGGGTGAGAGGCCAGCTCCAGTGTGCAGAGGAGGAAGTGGCCTAAGTCAAGCATGTGAACAGCCGAGGAGCCTGTACCTTGACATTCTTGTGAGGGTCCAGGTGGATACGGACAGCTGCAGACAGCATGGGGGGACCCTGGCCCTTGCGGCCCAAGGGTCCTCGCTCAGTCACCCCTTCCTCTGATGGGTAGATGGTTGGAGCCAGCTGAGCGGGGGGAGCAAAGCTGGGCACTTCCAAATGAGTGGGTAGCAGGTAGTCTTCAATGGCCGCTGAGAAGAAGTCCTGTGAGCCTGGCTGAAGCTGCTGGCCACTGCACTCCCGGCACACCGCCCTCCTGAAACCCCTTGCCCAGCTTGATGTATGTTTCAGTGACCCCCATACCTCGATGGTAGAGTTTCGCCTTTTCAGCTTCCAGGCAGAAGTAGCCAAGCCCTGGTTGGCCACGGTACTGGGCTACGCTGAAGATGGTGCCTTGCTCCACATCTAGGACCAGCTCCCCGTGAGTGACCTCCAGCCGCTTCCCCGTCTCATCCTGCAGATGTGCGCATGCTCAGTCTCACTGCTGCACCCAGCACCCCGACGCCTTACCATCCCGGCCTGAGGCAGCCTCAGCTCCTTTCCGGTATCACCGGAGGTTTGCACCATGTGCTTCTTACGGAAGGGGAAGGACCCAGCTGCACCGGGAGCCCTTGTGCTTTACAGAGAAAAACCTGGGAAGTGGCCGACAGCTACGGGGATGGATGGGCAGTGAATCGGGAGGCAGGCTGTGGCAATGGGTGCTGCTGGCCCTTTAAGCTTTCTGCTCCCCTGGTTCCTAAGTTGAAGCTGGCAGGCTTGTGTGGCTCTACAAGGGGAACTCTGGAGTTGGAAGCTCACCCTGCTCTGGGCTGCCTCACCTTAGCCTCACAGAGCGCAGTGATCCGACCCTTCAGCACTGTCACCAGTGTGGAGAAGGTACTCTGGGACTGGCGAGGGGAAGGTTCTGAGGCAGGAGTCTGGGGGACACCTGATGCCATCGAGAAGAACTGGGTGTCTTCTTCATCCGAATCCGAGTCTGAGTGAGTAAGTGGCTGGGTGGGAAGGAGATGTGGAGGGAAGGCCCCGCCCCGCCAGACCTGCACCCCCCCTTCCCGTCCAGCCAGTGTTCTTCTCATACCTAGCTTGAAGGCTGACTTGCACATCTTGAACCCTGAAGAGCCAGATGGCTGAGCAGCAGCGTTGGATGTGGGAAGCAGGTCTGCAGGCTCCCACATGAGCAGGTCGTTATTGATCCTGACAGGAGAGCAGCAACAGCAGAGGTCAGAGGACAACACCTCCAGCCCAGCCCGGGCCGGCCCTGCCCAGCCCAGCCCCGCTCAGCCCGGCCCCATGTCTCCACCTGTTGTAGATACTTTCGTAGACCTCCTTGCTGGGCAGGAAGATGTGGGCACTGGGCATGATCACATCCAGAGTACAGCGGGACAGCGCCAGTGTCCGGCTCTGGAATGTCCTCATCTCTTCAGGGTCTCCAGGGATCACCATCTAGACAGGTGACAAAGGTCAGCCTCAGCCTGTTTCTGGCTTCGGAATTGAAGATTTTGGCATCCATGCCTCCACACATCCATCAGTCTTTCTCTCTCTCCCAGGGCGTGTTATATCTATCTGGGACAGAGTACCCAAGAATCCAAAGACTTCATGAATGTGAATCTCTGCAATCTTCATAACAGCCTTCAAGACAACAATCAGGAGAAAACACACAAGCCACCAGGGGTGAAGCACGTCTAGGGCCCCAGGTGTCCCTCCCCTCCCTCTGCCCCCGTAACCTTCAACTTCAGAGGAGGATCCTGAAACCCAAGTATACCACTGTGTTAGGTGCTGACATGGCCAGGATCTGGTCTTGGTACTGAAGGGCCTATTCTCGGGTACTTCCCTCCCTACAGAGTCCCTTGGTACCCAGAACAGAAGAGTCCCCTCTCAGCTACGGGCCCCTTGCCACAGCCCAGTCCCATAAATGGTGCCCACAGTGGGAAAGTCAGGGGCCCTTACTTCCTCAGTCTCGTACATGGTCCGCTTGGAGGAGAAGGGCGAGGGCTCAGGCTGCTGTAGTTCACACGGACTCTCGGTGGACAGCTCTAGATCCCGGCCTTTCTCATAGGCTGTCTCCCACTGTGTGCCACTGGACTGGGGGTTCAGGGTCACCACTACCCTGCCAGGACACAGGCCTATTGGTGCCCTGCCACCAACACCAAAAGATCTCCCCTCTCCAGCCACCCCTTCCAGCACTCCACTTACTGAGGTAGAAAGTACTTGGCCTCAGTGCTCCTGGGATCCAGAGCTTTGGAGACCCGCAGGCAGGGGACTGGTGGCTTCTCTCCATCTTCGTAGATTCCTGGAGGGGACAGAAAGGACAGGGCCTTATAGCTGCCTCTTCCCTGTTCCTCATCATTGCTCCCCCCAGAGTCACATCCGTGCCCCACCCCAGCTGTTCCCTGGACAAGATTACCTTGCAGGTCTGAGCAAGTAAGTTCCAGGCGGGTAGGAGCTGGGGGGCCAGGCCCACTGTTGAGTTCTGAGCGGAACTGGGGCTCACTCAGCTCCAGTCGCAGCTGCTCAGCCCGCACAGCCTGGCCAGCCCAGGGGTCCCGGTCAGGCCGCAGGTCTGGGATGGGGAAGCGTAGCCTCAGGGTGGCCCGGGGTGCTGAGAGACGAAACACTGTCTGCTGCTCAGTGGCCTGTGGGGGCTCTGTCTGTGGAAGGGCGGGGTGTGTCAGAGCTGCCACAGGGGACTGACAGAGCCCACTTCCCACCCCAGCACAGAACCAGCAGGGCATCTCACTAGTAGGCCAGCAGGTGGCTCAGAGGGTGTGGTGACTTGACGGAGCAAGGCAGCAAGGCGGTCCAGGGACCCCAGCTCCACATCAGATTGGAAGTCGGCCAGGTCCAGGGACAGTTCTGAGTGACAATGGCAGGCAGTGGAGCGCCGGGACCGGCTCTAGTTAGGGGTAATGTGAATAGGTCAGCAAGGGTGAGCAAGGACAGGGGAGGAAGCAGCTTCCATAAACCAAAGTTCCTAGGCTTCCTTCCCAGTGGTGGGAAGGAGCTGGGTCAGGAGCCACATCGGGGTCAGAAGGGGCTGTAAACCCTGCAGTGACAGGGACCACAGCGCCACTGCACAGCTCCTTTATTACTTCTTCTGTTTTTAAGATTTATTTATTTATTTATTTATTATATCTAAGTACACTGTAGCTGTCTTCAGACACTCCAGAAGAGGGCATCAGATCTCATTACGGATGGTTGTGAGCCACCATGTGGTTGCTGGGATTTGAACTAAGGACCTTTGGAAGAGCAGTCAGTGCTCTTAATTGCTGAGCCATCTCTCCAGTCCCCCCTTTATTACTTCTTATTTTGATACAGGAATTCATTAGATTGATTGACTTAGGTTGACTGGCCTTGAACTCATTCTGTAGCTCAGGCAGGCCTTGAACTTGTCTTCTTGCCTCAGCTTCTCAAATGCTGAGCCTACGGGGCTACAAGGCCTGTGCTACCACACTCACATTATGCTGGTGCATACGACAAAAGCCACCGACACTTGGCTTTGTCAGCCTTAGTGGCTCAACACAGGCAGGGAAAGGCATAGCAGGCTACAATCATAGCAAGGTCAGAACGGGACAGGCCTGCCAGAGCCCCTGGAGGGAGGGAGACACAGCCTGGCCATGGCAGCCAGCGCTCTGGCTTACCTTGAGCACCCGGCGAATGGTCTGTGTGTGGCGCAGATGGGCGCAGGGTCGGGCTGAGGCTTCGGAGCCAGAATGACTGGGGAAGCTCAGGATCTGCAAGGGAAACCCAAGGCAAACAAGGTCAGGCTGGCCCCGACGTCCACCGGAAGGAACCCCAGGCCCACCCTTCCTCTGTCCTCACCTCCGTGTACTCTGGCTCTGTGGCAGCCCTGGGCCATAGGCACTCCAGCACCTCCAGCTGTCCAAAGTGCACTTCGGTGCTGCTTATCCGCCGGCTGTGGCCGCCCGTGCGCAGCTCCCAGGACAGCTGCACGGCTGTGCCCGTTAACCTGAGGGCAAGGACACAAGTTTCAGGGGGTGGGGTGGGTCGCGGGCTTTGGGTATTCCCTGTAAGTCTCTGGCTCGGGCTGTGGTGCATACCGGACGTGGCTACAAGGGCAGGCCCTCTGGAAGCGCGGCCGGAGGTGGGAGAAGTCCCTGGAGCCGAATGGCCCATCTTTGGCAGCATCAAACTCAGCAAAAAAGTGGGTGGGGAGGTCAGGTGGTCCTGAAGATGGGGAAGCTGTCTGAAGCAAGGTCAAGCTCACACCGCCCAAGGTCATCTTCACCCGTGAGTCAGGGCGCGTGCTGTCCAGAAGGGGAGTTGGGGCCATCTTGCCTGAGGGAACAGAGGCTTCAATAGGGGCTCCTTGGTGTCTTAGTGCAGTCACAGCTGGCCATTGAGCAGGGGTTGAAGACACCCTGGCTAGGCTGGGCAGTGGTGGCGCACGCCTTTAATCCCAGCACTCAGAAGGCAGAGGCAGGCGGATGTCTAAGTTACAGGCCAGCCTGGTCTACAGAATGAATTCCAGGACAGCAAGGACTACACAGAGAAACCCTGTCTCAAAAAAAACAATAGTTTTTGTTTGTTTGTTGGTTTTTGGGGTTTTTTTTGAGAAGAAATAATACAGTCTGGCTAAGCTGGACTGTGGGATGCTAAATCATATCATGTGGGTCTTGAAGGCAAGTTCATCAGGGCGACACCAAATTCTTCTTGCATGCCAGACCCTGGGACAAGGCTCAGTTTAATCCTGAAGGTACTAGAAGGGTTATATGACGAAGCATTCATACCAGCCTCTGACCTACACACTGCCTGTTCACTAAAACGTACAGCCTGGTCTTACCATGCGTGTTCTGTAGAAAGGGGACCCGAGTCCCGAAAGCACTCACTAAGAAGCCTAGACTGTGTGTTATTTTGCCTCCCCGCTTCCACCGCTGAGTTAGGACACTGTCGGTGGGTCTACAGGCATGGCTGGAGCCTCCTGCTTCTATCCACCCACTGTCCTGAGGCTCCTCCGCCACACCTCGCTCCTGAAGTCTGAGAGTCACTGACTTACCACCCGAGTGGGGTGGGGTTGAGGGTCGGTGGAAGGCCATGTTGCTGTGAACAGAGGAGCCCAGGTCCACGCTGTACACGGAGAGCTCAGAGACAGCCGATGTCACGCTGCTTGTGAGGCCGGCCATGGAGAAGAAGAGGTCTAGGGGGTGGGGTGAGGGGCCGTCAGAAACAGACAGGTTTGGCCCCTCAGCATTTGCACCGACACAAATGCCCCTTCAATTGGAAAGGGCCTAGTACCCACCCGCGCTGTCCAAATTGAGGGGGTTGGTGATGGGGTACAGGCTGAGGGACTCAGCCACAGCACCCGCCTGCAGCTGCTGGTTCAGATCTTGCTCAATGAGCCACAAGTCCTCAGCACCCAGTGGGCGGCTCTTGTTCAGCTTGTCGGCCAGGCCTGCAGGGTCTGTGGGGAAGACGGTTCAGCACAGCCTGCCTGGCTGTCCCGAGACCGCCCGTCTGCTCCCCTGCGCCCAGCACCCAGCAGCCTCACCTGCGAGGTTGATGGCACTGAGCAGCCTCTGGAGCTGCTGGAGCTGACGCGGGGTCAAAAGCAGGTGCAGGGATCCCAGTTGTCCTGATACCTCCAACTGGGGACCAAGTGGACAGCCATGGAGCCTTTATAATGCCACCCAGCCCGAATGGCAGCCTACCTGCCCGTACTCTGGGGACACTGGTTGTACTACTAAACTTGCTACCAAGCAGTTGAATGGTCTTGGCCAACTTGATCGTTCAGAGTCTGTTTTCCCAGATGCCAAGAAGATAGTAATCTCTACTGTAAGAACCAGAATTACTCTGGAGTTGAACTTAAGGCAACCTTCCACTAGGCTCCCAAACGCTGGCATTATAGGATGATCTGCCATACTGGCTCTCCCCACTGGGGCCTGGTGTCAATCAACACTTCGGGGAACAGATCCAACACGGGTCAAACACTCGCTTGCTTTCCTTCCTTCCTTCCTTCCTTTCTTTTTTTAAAGATTTACTTATCTTATTGTTTTACTTCTTAGATTTATTTATTTAGTACACTGTAGCTGTCTTCAGACACACCAGAAGAGGGCATCGGATTCCATTACATGTGGTTGCTGGGAATTGAACTCAGGACCTCTGAAAGAGCAGCCAGTGCTCTGAACCCCTGAGCTGTCTCTCCAGCCCCACAGATCAAGTTCCCCATTGCTGGGACTCACCTTGGGGCCTGGGAAGGCCTCGTTCTGCTTCAGCCTCACCATAAGCTCCACGTACCCCGTGCAGCTGCCGATCTGCAGAGGTGGCTGTGGCGGGTCTGCCTGGGAGGGCAGCTCCTCAAAGTATAGGCAGACCCCACTCAGCTGCAGCAGCTTGTGCAGGAAGGCAGGCGGCTGGTGCACATCCACAGGTGGGGCCTGGCTGGGGTCCCGCACTGCTTCGTCACAGTACTCCAGTCTGCAGAGTGAAGGGCCCGGCCTTGTCCAGACAACCCCAGGCTCGAAGCCCCCTCTTTAGAGCTGTCCCAGCAACATGGGACTGAGGAACCTGGCTTCCGTCTTGGAGGCTCAACCAGCCTTTGGTTCTGAGTCTCAAAGTTTTTAAGATCTGAGTGATTTTATGTCTATGCACATTCAGGCTCCCAACATAGCCCACTTCCCAAATCCCACCAATGCCCAACCCAAGTCATGCCTGTCCCTTCCCAGGAGCCTGGCTAAGAGAGGGGGAAGAGGCAGTTGTCTCCTGCCATTCCCCTGTACTCCTTACCTCTGCACTCGGACCTCCACAGCCACACTTCGCTCCTCATCACCCAGAGAATGCTCCACCCTCACAACAGTGTTCAGGAAGGTCACCTTGATCCTCCGGAGCACTGGGGAAGGAAGGAGGGAGGGAAGGAAGGAAGGAAGGAAGGAAGGAAGGAAGGAAGGAAGGGTGGGTGTCTAGAGTTAGGTGGGGCATTGGGAAGCAAGGCAAGTTCCTGCCAGCCTGGGTAGGAAGGTGGCCTCCGTACTACTATCTGAGGTCCCTGTCCTGTAGACTGGAGGACCCAAGAACAGACTAGCAGTAGGGATCTGCTCACCGGTCTCAATGGTCTGTGCAAACATTTCCAGCCCCTCCAGGGGCTGTGGTGGTTCTGAGGGTTCTGGCAACCCTTCCCGAAGGCACTCTTGAGCCAGCTGCAGGCTTGTGGTCATGCATGAGGCCCAACTCTGAGAGTCCGCAGCCCCTGGTCCTGTGCAAAGGAACAAGGAGTCAGGATGAAAAGGGCCCCGACTCTCCTGGGTCCATCCCCAGCAACTGCCTCCCCTGTGGTCTTACCCTGCTCTCACCTGAACCCTGGCGGGGCTGCAGGGTAAGCTGAAGGCCTGACACACACACAGTGCAGTGGTCAGTGAGAAGTGCAGCCCAGGGGACAGCCACCTCGATGGAGCTCACAAAGCCTTCCACCAGTTCCAGTGGTGACTCCATTGACCTCAAAAACTCGTTCACAGACTGGGTAAGAGGCAAGGGAAATAAAAATTAGCTCACCAAGACTCCGAATATGGCTACCTGCCACAGTCTCACACAGCCACTGTCTTGGAGAGCACCCTTGGCGTGGTCATCCTTCTTTCTTTGAGCCGGCTAGGAAGTTCCCTTCTTATGTTTGCTTCAAAACTCTATCTATTGCGGGGCGTGGTGGCCTGCATGCCTTTAGTCCCGGTACTCAGGAAGCACAGGCAGGTGGACTGTCTCAAGATCTAGGCCAGCCTGGTATACAGTTGGTTAACTGCTTGCCCAACATGCAGTAAGTCCTGGGTCTCCAGCAGAGTACAACTGGATGCGGTGAGGCTCACCATAGTCCTGGCACTGGGGAAGCAAAACCCAGAAGATCAGGAGGTCAAAGCTGTATATGCTGAGCTAGAGGCCAACCTGGGCTACATGGTATATGAGATTCTGAGCACCTTCTATGTGGCAACCAGAGGCTGCAGGGATAGATAATGAGTGCCTTCGTCTCCCAGCCTGGCTAGGTTGTAGCCAGGGTCTCAGAATGCCAGGCTCTGACTCGGAGTCACCGAGCACTAGGCAGGGGTGAGCGGAACCTGCACATAACCCAGCAGCACCCCGATCGATGGTGAGCCAGAGTGAGGAGGAAGCAGCCAGCTGGAGGGAGTAGGATGCCGGCCCACCCCAGGCATGAGAAGAAGCGGAGAGAGACCTAGTTAAAAGCAACAAGTAACACATCTTCATCCTAGGCAGGCAGAGTTCAAGGTTAGGTCCAGGAGAGGGATTGACCCAAGGCCAAATGACCCCAGTCCTAAACCAAAGTAGAGCTGTACATTCAAGACATAGGAAGGGGATGCTGTGCTGGGTTTGTACCCCTGTCCGCCTGGGAACGCCTGAGGCCATGAGTCACTGGCCTTCTCCCTAAGAACCCAGGTGCTCTGGGTAGTGCTTGGTAAACACCCGCTGAGCCCACAGATAAACAAACATGGCCAGAGGCAGGAGGCAAGCAGAGGTTGAGTCAACCTTCCTCTTCCACTGATGGGGACACTGAGGCCTAGGCATTTGTCTTAGTCACTCCAGGTACCAGGAAAGCTGAGGCTGGGATCCAGGGCTCAACTTGGTCCTTGGACCACTTAGTTGCTTGGAATCCCTTCAAGGTGGGGTTGCAGGGTGAAGAGTGGAGAGGGGTGGGCTTAAGTGAGGCGCCTGTGCTGTCGGGAGAGGCTAGAAAACAGCCAGGGCCCTGGACTTTCCCCCAAAAAGGAACAAGAGAGTGGACTGAGAAGGCATTCTGGCTGAAAGCAAAAAAAGGGAACACCCAGATGTTGGATATTTTTCTGAGCGGTCTAAGAGGCCAAGGTCAGACACCTCTTATACCAGGCCATTAGAGGAGATGCCACCATCTCTTCAACTCATATTTGTTCCCAAAGGCATGGCTCACCTCTAGCTCTAAGTGAAGCTGCAGACCCATAGGCCAGCTAGAAAAGAGAAAGAGGCCAGCCCTGCCACATGCCCATTCTACTGCTCTTGGAGCTAGGATGACCCCATACCAGCCCTTAGCTGGAGCCTCTAATTGGTGGCTCCTTGGCTACTCCCAATCATCAGCTGTGAGTCAGTGCCCCTCACCTGCCACCCCCAGCCTCCTGCCCAACTCCATACCCTAGGCCTCAGACCTCCTGAGCATCAGGCCCAGCTTCTCCTCTCATCCCCCACCCCAGCTAGCCCGAAGCTAAACCTGTACACCTTTCCAGGAGGGCTGCCCTCCAGGTAGAGATGCCAGAGACCAAGTCCTTCCCTAAACCCAAGATAGGCCCCTCCCACTCTCCCAAAAGCAGGAAGTAGAGAGCAGCAACAGTCACACGAGGTGTGGATCAACACAGAAGGCAGTGACGCTGTTGTTGACATCCACATCCGGGGGTGATCTCCACCCCTTATGCCCAGGATCATGGGTGAGGAGGTCAGGACACATCTTTCTACAGGTGCCCCTGGCAGGGCTCTTAACATCCCCAAAGCCTCCCCTGACTACCCTAGTTCCAGCTCTTGTCACTGCCTGGCTCCCCACAACATCTCTCTGCTCCCAACTCCCGGGAATCCCCTTCCCCCAAGCAGCTCCCCCAAACTCCGTATGATGATGGTGACTTTTTTTTTTTTTTTTTAGGAAAGTAACACCTCACTTCCTAGTCTGTCTCTCCTAGAGAGGTGAAGACAGAGACTTCTCTCCTAGCTTCTGGTTAAGTGGTGACGGGCCAGCCAGGGGGCCTGGCGGAGGCGGTCGAGACCCACTGGCCTCTCCAAACACGGTGCCTGTCCTCCAGCCCAAACCTTCCGCGAGGACCCTTCCCTGGCCCGTGGTCCCTCTCTCCACACCATCCCACCTCTGCCCTGCCTCCTCACCCAGGTTTCCAGGTGAATATCCCGCAGAGCAACGCTGCCCTTGTACAGATCCAGGCTGAGCTGGTCCAGGCTGAGGTGCTCCTGAAAGAAGTGACCCAAGTAGTGCTGTAGCAAGTAGCGGCAGACACGCTCTTTCACACAGTTCGACCATGGCCACAGCCATCGTGACATCTCGGGGACCGCCGGGCCCGGGCCGCTTCCGCTGGCCGACAGCCGGCGATCTCGGTCCGGCTGTGCTGTTCACTAGAGCCCCTGGTTCGCCCCGCCGCTTCTCTCAGCGCCAGGCCGCGCCCCCGGACGCCCAACCACGCCCCCACGCTCGCTGCCATTGGTCATTGCGAAGGGCGAGGCCCACTGATTGGCCGCGGGAGGCGGAGCCTTGAAGAGCGAAAAAGGGACTGGGCTCTTTGCGAGATGAAATGCTCCCAACCGTAGTTTACGCTTGCGCGTAAATTCTGAGTGGGAGGACCTTTAACCTCCTTGCTACAAGCTGCGGAAAGGCTGCAACCGTAGGGCGACAGTCCGGGCCAGGAAGAGTGCGCATGTGCCGATTTGTCCACCTTTTTTTTTTTTTTTTTTAGGTGATTGGGAAGAATTTAAAGGAACAGTGACTCACCTAATTTGTAGACAAGCTTATCAGAGGAGTAAAGTCAGTGCGAATTTTGCAGTCTATCTTTTGGCAACAAATACACATTTGCACTTTATAAAACTTTTTTTTTTGAGACAAGCTTTTCAGTACTTGGCAGTTCTGAAACTCACACTGTAGTCCAGGCTGGCCTCGAACTCACAGGATCCTCTTGCCTCTGCCTCCCTATGATGGAATTTAAGGCGTGCATACACCATCACGCCCAGCCCTATGAAACTTGCTTTAGTCGCTTATCTTTTTTTCATTTGTTTGTTATTTTATCTATTTACATTTCTGTTTGTTTGTTTTTCGAGACAGGGTTTCTCTGTGTATCCCTGGCTGTCCTGGAACTCACTCTGTAGACCAGGCTGGCCTCGAACTCAGAAATCCACCTGCCTCTGCCTCCCAAGTACTGGCATTAAAGGCGTGCACCACCACTGCCAGGCATCTATTTACATTTCAAATGTTATTCTTCCCAGTTTTGCCTCACAAAACCCCTCTCCGCACTCCACCTAGCCGCTTATCTTATCCATTGTTGTTAACAACTCCCTAAAGAGGCACTATTTGTTTCCACTTTTCTTTTTTTCTTTCTTCCTCCTTGTTCTTTCCTTTTTTGTTTTTTGTTATTTGCTTTTTCCGAGACAAAGTTTCTCTGTGTAGCCTGGCTGTCCTGGAACGCTCTGTAGACCAGGCTATCCTTGAAATCAGAGATGCATATGCCTGTGCTTCTAAAATCTGGGATTGAAGGCACACACACACATATTTCTCTCCTTTTAAAAATTCTGTCAGGTCCCCAAGAAATTCCTTTTCCCAAATTCAGGCATTTAGAGAAAAGTGAGGATTCCCTCAGGGACATACAGCAGGCCATTCTCTGAATTCCAGGCTAGCCTAGTCTACAGAGGGAGTTCCAGAGCAGCCAGGGTTACACAGAGGAGCCGGGTCCTGCAGGGGTGGGGGTGGGGTGATAGTCCCTACTTGCTAAGAGGATCCCTTCTGCTTATCTCTGGCAAAAGGGACTGACTCACATCAATGTGAGTCTTCGGTGCCTAATGTATATCTATCAAGGTCCATGCTAACCTCTTGGGCTACCTGAGTCCCTACTCATAGGTACATGGTACAGAGTCATCCTGGCTGGCAGGCAGACCCTGTCCCCTAACCTCTCCAGCCCTGGAGGTTCACTTCTTTGCCCTCTTTGCTTTCTCTGCACCCCTACTCCTCTCTCTCCCTGCTCTGGACTCTTCCAGATGCCTCTGGCTGTTCTCTTCCTTGCATCCACAAGGAAGCCATGCCTTCTCCTCAGCTATACGTTTGAGTGGCCATGTCCTCATTTTCATTTGGTTTGCTAGTGTTCCCAATTTAAGAGGTAGAAAACAGGATTATGAAGGTTGGTTAGCCCATCACCAGGAAGGTCTTTTTCCCCTCTTCCCCTCCCATCTAAGGAATTCACAGCAGATTAAGGTCCCTCCCTTCTGCGGTCTGTTGAGGCCCTCACTGAAATGATGGCTTTTCATATGTCTAATCCTAAAATCAATTATTATTCAACTTCCCATAAACTGGGATCTCCTCTTTCCTACAGCCTGGCAGCTAAAAATGACCCCCACCCCCCTTTATGGTTTTTCAGGACAGGATTTCTCCTTGTGTGTCACAGCCCTGACTGGACACTTTCTGGATCCCACTTTGTAGACCAGGCTGGCCTCAACTCACGTGCCTTTGCCTCCCACCCAGGACACTACCACACCCAGCTCAGAGAGACCCTTTCTTTCTTTCTTTCTTTCTTTCTTTTTTTTTTTTTTTTGGTTTTTCGAGACAGGGTTTCTCTGTATAGCCCTGGCTGTCCTGGAACTCACTTTGTAGACCAGGCTGGCCTCGAACTCAGAAATCTGCCTGCCTCTGCCTCCCGAGTGCTGGGATTAAAGGCGTGCGCCACCACGCCCGGCCCTTTCTTTCTTTTTTTCTTTCTTTCTCTCTTTCTTTTATAAGATAATTATTTATTTATTTTATGTATATAAGTACACTGTAGCTGTCTTCAGACACACCAGAAGAGGGAATCTGATCACTTTACAGTAGCCACCATATGGTTGCTGGGAATTGAACTCAGGACTCTGGAAGAGCAGTCAGTGTACCTAACCACTGAGCCGTCTCTCCAGCCCTGAAAGACCCTTTTTAAAAAACAAACGAACAAACAAACAATGGCATAAGCAAAAGTCCTGGCTTAGGGAAGAGACTTGGCTTCTTCTCGGCTCTTGGTAAGTGATGGATCATTTCCCCACGGCCAGTGACGAGAGCCAATGCAAGGCAGATTAGATTATATTAAAAGCAGGTTTATTGGGAAGCTGCAATCAGGTGAATTCACTGGCCCCAAGGATTGAGGCCAGATGAGTCACCATAGGGCTGGGGGAAGGGGAAGAGAGGGGGGAGAGAGGAGGGGGAGAGAGCAGGGAGAGAAAGAGAAGAGAACGACCAAAATGTCTGGACTCTATAGGCAAGAGCCTCTAGGCTGGAAAGTTCAAGGTTGAGGGCAGGGTATGCCAGGAAGGAACTGAGGGATGCTGGCCTGGTCTGCTTTCCTGGGGTCCTAAGCCGAATGCGAATTGTTAATCTCTGAGCTTCAAGACCAGGTCTGACAGTTTGGGCTGCTCAAAAGCTGTAGTCAATAATCCCAGCACTCGGGAGGCAGAGGCAGGCGGATTTCTGAGTTCGAGGCCAGCCTGGTCTACAAAGTGAGTTCCAGGACAGCCAGGGCTACACAGAGAAACCCTGTCTCAAAAAAAAAAAAAAAAAAAAAAAAAAGCTGTAGTCAAGACTGGCCTTGAACTCCTAATCCTTGCTGTCATTTCTCATGGGTGCTGAAACTTCAGGCATGCTACTTCAGGCCCAACAGGAGATTCTATTTTTTTTTTTTTTTTTGGTTTTTCGAGACAGGGTTTCTCTGTGTAGCCCTGGCTGTCCTGGCACTCACTTTGTAGACCAGGCTGGCCTCGAACTCAGAAATCTGCCTGCCTCTGCCTCCCGAGTGCTGGGATTAAAGGCGTGCGCCACCACGCCCGGCTGAGATTCTATTTTTATTTTACCTATTCTTTTGTTTGTTATTTGTTGCTGTTTGGGTTGTTTTGTTTTTAGCAGTGTTGGGGAGTGAACCCAGGTCCTTGTACACACTAAACAAATACTCCCACTGGGCTATGACCTTGACTTGTTCACATCCTCCACCTTTCTGTTCCGATGGCAGCTCGACCGACCGCTCATTATGTAGTAGGGTCTTTAGAGAGCATCCAAGAGAAGAGAGAAACTCTCCAAGGCCCCATTCAAAGAGACAGAGTGATGGCAGCAGCCATTTTGAAAATGTTTATGGAGTGAATCAAGAGATCTGTCTGTCCTTGACAGGGTTGAGTAGTCCTGTGCTAGAAACTCCTCAAGAGGGGGCTGGCGAGATGGCTCAGTGGTTAAGAGTGCCAACTGCTCTTCCTAAGGTCCAGAGTTCAAATCCCAGCAACCACATGGTGGCTCACAACCATCCGTAATGAAATCTGATGCTCTCTTCTGGAGTGTCTGAAGACAGCTACAGTGTACTTACATATAATAAATAAATAAATAAATAAAAAAAGAAATTCCTCAAGCTAGAAATGCAGGTCAGACCGACAGGCATGGTGGCGCACGCCTTTAATCCCAGCACTTGGAAGGCAGAGGCAGGCAGATTTCTGAGGGGCTGTTTGAGGACAGCCAGGGCTACACAGAGAAACCCTGCCTCAAAAAAAAAAAAAAAAAAAATTGCAGGTCAGTTGGTAGAACATTAATCCCTGAGTTTGATCCCCAGAATGATTTGGGCTCAGTGACGCTAAATTTGTCATCACTGGGAAGTGGAGGCAAAAGAATCAAGTTGAAAGTTATCCTCTGTGCCATAAAAGGCTCAGGCCAGCCAGCTGGAGAGGTGGCTCAGAGGGTAAGAGCACTGACTGCTCTTCCAGAGGTCCTGAGTTCAAATCCCAGCAACCACATGGTGGCTCACAACCATCTGCAATGGGATCAAATGACCTCTTCTGGTGTGTCTGAAGACAGCAACAGTGTACTCATATAAATACAGTAAATAAAAAAAAAATTTTAAAGGCTAGTGGTCTCTGGGTTACCTGAGACCATTTATCAATCAACCAATCAATAAAATTAACTATAAATAAAAATCTTAAATTAACTACTACTACTAAAGTAGATGAAGTAGCTCACACCTGCAAGCCCAGCAACTGAGAAAGAGAAGCAGAGGGTTGGCTGTAAATCAACAAGCCTGGGCTACATTGTGAGCTTTAGGTAAGCCTGGGCTACAGAGTGAAATAACCAAACTGGTTGTCCTGCACTTTTAATCTCAGCACCTGCTAGTCAGAGAAAGGTTCTGTGGATTCCAGGCTGGCCTGGCCTACATTGTGAGTTCCAGGAAAAGCCAGGGCTATATAAAGAGACCCTGGGTCAAAATATACAAACTATGTAAGTATGTATACAGGGTGTGGTAATGGCACACCACACCCTGCATAAGAGGCAGAAACAGACAGATCTCTGTGAATTTGAGGCCAGCCTGGTCTGTATAATGAATTCCAATCTACAGTTTGTCCAATCTACAATTGTAAAGAATGAGCAAAAATATAAGAAGGTCACTCACAAATTCCAAGCAGTGAGTCCCAGGGCAGCTAGAATAACATCGGCACAGGCACACAGAAAGATATAAATAAATACAATGAAACTTTGCTAAGAGTAAGAGTATAAAAAGAATTAGGTATTGTGGCTTACAACTTTAATCCGAGCACTTGAGACGGAGAGGCAGGCAGATCTCTGAGTTTGGGGTCAGCCTGGTCTGCAGAGTGAGTTCCAGGACAGTCAGGGCTTCATAGAGAAACCCTGTCTCAAAACAAACAAACAAACAAACAAACAAACAAACACAACCCCCAAGTTTAAAAAGTATAAGAAAATACTTTTTAACCTTTTATCTTTCAATGGCTCTTTGAGAGTGAAAGTCTACTTCTGAGGTAAGTGGTAGAGCTCTCGCTCTGCTTGTGTGAAGCCTCTTATCTCATCCTCAGCATCAAAAATTAAAAATCCCAAAGCCACTTCCTTCCACAAGTTTTCTCCCTGCATCATCGAGGCCCCTGCCAGGCATGGGTGGCTCTGGGCAGCCTGGCCTGAACACTGCAGCCGAGTCTGTGGAGAGCACTACCGAGTCACAGGCAGCGAGGCATCCCTCCTGCCTTGGCCTCTGGGTTCTGGTCTGGAGGGTAGAGGCTCTGTAGGTCTGGCTTTCCCGGCTTATTATTAGGGAGTAAGGGGAAGGGAAGCCATGTCTGAGCCTTGGGGGTGGGCCAAGTGGTAGTTTAGAGGTTCCTGTTCCATCTGGCAGGTGAAGAACAGAGCAAAATGGGAAGTGAAGATCTGCTATCTCTGAGCAAAGGGAGTACTGTCTCTGGGTAGCCATCGCTTGATCTGGGTACCCATCCATTGAGGTGCTAAACTCTAGGCCGGTGGAACAATGTCCTCGATACAGGCTTTGGCTGTTTGTTGCTCTACGGTGGGCACTTAGGTAAATAGACTTCTTTTGCAGCACTAAGTGATCACCAGGGTTCATAAATGGGTGGGGCCAAAAAGCACCCCAAATCCCCCAACCTCATTGGTCTCTCTCTCTCTCTCCTGCTGCTCAGCAAGGACCAGTTTGTCACCCAGGTAAAACTTCGGGATAAAGGTCTCACAGTCATTGTAGGGAATAGAGTGCTGGCGACCAGGTACAATGAAGGGAGCCCGGGACTGCAGGCTGGGAACTTTTGGCCAGAATGCCAAACTCTTGGAATACAGCTGAGCCTTTGATACCCAGCAATGGGGTTTTGATCAAGAACTCCCCACTCTCCAAGGCACATCTTGGCACCAGAGGACCCGGGAGGTCCTGTGCCTTAGGATGGGGGCAGCTCCAGGGTAGCACCTTCTGCCCTCCTTGCTTTGGTATCCCAGGGCTGTCCCTTTAAACTACAGACCATGATGTCACCACGGACAGTAAGTGACAGGAGGGGCACTGCAGGCCCGGAGAATGGACTTCATTTCCCAAGAGCCTCTAGTGAACCACACCCCTCCCAGCAGGCGCTAATGCAAAGCCGACTGTTAACCCCTCCAACGCCGGATGCAAGGGGTTTTGTGAGTGTCGGGCTTCAGTCTGGGCTGAGTATGAGGAGCGAGGATGGCCTGAGGGACAGATGGCTCAGATCAAATTGTGGGCCTGGCACATCATGCTTGGTAGGACTCTGTCTTGCATTAGCAGGTTCCAACACCAGAGTCCTCTTCTTTCCCTACACAGTGTCCCTTCCAGAATTCGGGAGTCCAGTTCTGAGCTGAACTCTGCCCCACTCTGCTTGCAGGTTTTAAAATCCTCAGCTTTTCTCGGAAGTGCTGAGTTCCTCCCCTTGCTCCGAGGTTACCCGTAAAGTTCGGTTGCTTCCTTTAAGCAGAGTGGGGACTACATTTCCCAGAGGCCCCGAGTCCTCCCTGACGCAGCCCCCCCTAGCGGAGGGAGGTGCGGGCCGGGAGGGGGGAGGTGACTTGATGTCATCCTGAGCAGCTGGGCGGCGGGTGCCGGTGCGCAGCGAGCCGGGGCTCCCGCTGCGCTGCACCGCGCTGATCTGAGTCCCGAGATATCCCGAGGGTCGCGTGCTGCCGGGGCCCAGCCTAGAGCCCACCGAGTGCCCGACCCCTTTTGGGGCTGAGCTGGGGGCATGCTCCAGCACCCCCAGAGCCTGGGAGCGAACCCAGGAGCGCCGCCGCCCAGCCCCAGCGCCCCGAGCGGCGGAACCACCGCTAAGGACCCTTGAACCGTCATCTCTTCCACCGAGGCAACCTCTAGGGTCGGCGACCAAAGTCTGGGTTTCTGAGAAGTGAGTGTGTACCCCAATACCACATTGAGGTTTGGAGAGCAGGAAGGAGCGGGATATGGGGAGAGATGCTAGGGTCTGAAAGGGGGTGCACGAGAACAGGACCCTCATTTTTTGGGTGAGTGCACCGAGACGGGAGACATTAGTGGAGCTGGAGAGTCACACTGCTGTAAAGATCTGGGGATGCTAACAGAGTCCCCATCCTGAGTAGTAGCCATAGGCCGTATTTGGGGAGGGGCTACTTTAGAGCTTGGGCCTGGAAGAAGGGAGGGGCATGATTGCGCCCTTGTTTTGGGGTCTAGCGAGGGAAGGAGGGAAAAGAAGTAAGAGAGCAACTGCTCCACGCGGGCTGTCTTTGGAAAGAACCGACCTGCTCTCTGTGTCTCTCCTGCTGACCTTTCTAACCTGACTTCTCAGAAGAGCCAGCGTGGGAACCCTGACTGGAACTCTTCTGGATCCCCAGGAAAGACCTGAGCCATTGCCTTTCTACCTTACCTGCCCCCCCAGGACTGGGCAGCTGCCAGAGGCCCTGGGGGGGTCAGGACTGTGGTCGTGCCTCCCCCACCCCCCCTCAATATGCTGGACAGGATGGGACCCAGTTAGTGTGTGTGGCCTCATTCAACTTACTCCAGACCCACAAGGAGCCTCCTGGGCTCTGAAAGATTGACCCGTGTTGTCCACTGGCCATGGAGACGAAGCTGCCCCCTGCGAGCACCCCCACAAGCCCCTCCTCCCCAGGGCTGTCTCCAGTGCCACCACCAGACAAGGTGGATGGCTTCTCCCGCAGGTCCCTCCGCAGGGCCCGGCCCCGTCGCTCACACAGCTCTTCTCAGTTCCGCTATCAGAGCAACCAGCAAGAGCTCACTCCACTGCCCCTGCTCAAAGGTGAGCTGTTGTTGGTTGCCAAGGTACCCAGAAGGAAGCAAGGTAGGGGAGGACCAAGGGAGAAGCAGCGGGCTGGTAGAGTTTGGATCTCTTTTAGGCTAGGAACTCCATTGGAACTGACCCCCAATCTCCAGGCCTCTGCTGACGCATGGCCTGACTGGCCTGTCATCTCTGGAGGTGGGGCATCTGGAAGTGGTGCCAGGGGCAGGCAAGGGCCAAGGGTGGGGCACACAGCCTAGGTTTCAGGAGGCTCCTATCAGTCCAGCCAGCTGCCTAGGTCCTGGGATAGGTGTTTGGCTTGATTCTCTGTGATCACTAAATCCCACCCCCCACTTCCTGGCCCGCTTTCTACTTTTGGCTCCATGTGTTGAGGGAGGTAAGTGGCTGGGGAGGGGTGGGGAATGCTTGCATATCCAGAGAGGACCACTTTTTCCCCTCAGCCTCCCGGTAGTGAAGGATGGGACTAGAACTGTTTGCTAGCTGTACCAGAGTACCTTGTATGGGGGCAGCTGAAGCTTCCTGGAAAGTCAGCCTGAGGGAGGTGGAGATCCATCCCGTCCAGAGCCCTTGGCGGCTTGATCCAGGAGGTCTCCCTGTCCCTCCCCCCAGATGTGCCAGCCTCTGAGTTGCATGAATTGCTGAGCCGGAAACTGGCCCAATGTGGGGTGATGTTTGACTTCTTGGACTGTGTGGCTGACCTCAAGGGGAAGGAGGTGAAGCGTGCAGCCCTCAATGAACTGGTGGAATGTGTGGGGAGCACCCGGGGTGTGCTCATCGAGCCCGTCTACCCAGACATCATCCGCATGGTAAGCACTGCCCAGCCTAGGGAACAAGAATTCTCTCATGCTACTTCCGGGACCCCTGTGGGAAGAATCAACCCTTCAGCGTGGTCGCAGGCGCCGTGCTCCCATTTCCACTGGGTCTCACTGCTGCCCGACACCTTCTCGGGATTTCCTCTCCCTGTTGTCCCTATACTTGAGTGAGCTGGGCCTAGGGTACTTGTCCTCCGGGCCACTTGTCTTCCATGGTCTGACTCAGGCATGGGCTATTCTAAGAAACTCTCTCGCCCAGTCTGATCAGAAATGCTTGGGCTCTGAATGCCTGGGCTGTCCACTGCTTTCAACCTTACCATCACTGCTGAACCACATCCACACACGGATGTGTCAAGCCATCCTTAGGTCTCCAGCCCTTGGCTTGCATGAGCTTGAAGATTGTCCAGAGAAGCAAGTTGCCTGCTGGGGAGTGGGTCAGTCCAGAATTGGATGAGGGCTGGTGGTAAAACTCAGTGCAAGGCCTCAGGTTCAAGCTCCATGTGCTCATTGTACTTAGAAAGTGCTTGGCCCGGGGGAGGGTATGGGGGACTTTTGGGATAGCATTAGAAATGTAAATGAGGAAAATACCTAATAAAAAAAATTAAAAAAAAAAAAAAGTGCTTGGCCATGCTAGGCAGTGGTGGCTCACACCTTTAATCCCAGCACTTTGGAGGTGGAGGCAGGTGGATATCTGAGTTTGCAGTCAGCCTGGTCTACAGAGAGAGTTCCATGATAGCCAGAGCTCTGTTCCACAGATAAAACCCTATCTCAACAAACAAAAACAAGACAAGACAAAACAAAGACAAAGAAAATAAGTGCTTAGCCTGATGTTGCGTGCCTGTAATCCTAGTTACATAGAAGGCAGAGGCAAGAAGGCCACAAACTCATTACCTGTCTGGGATATAGAGAACTTCAAGAGTTCCCAAAACTCCTGTTTCTATGGGCTCATCCTTAAAAACCCTCCCTTTCCCCTACTAGATATCAGTAAATATCTTCCGGACCCTGCCACCCAGCGAGAACCCTGAGTTTGACCCTGAAGAAGATGAGCCCAACCTTGAGCCTTCGTGGCCACATCTGCAGGTGTTAAGGGCTGGGGAGCAGGTTCTGCATTTCAGAGTAGATTGGAGAGCTGTGGGAGACCCTGACGGTTGCCTGAGAGCTGCAGGGTAGGGGAAGTGGGACAAGCTGTAGCCAAACTCACTGTTTGCTCTGTCTCCCACCCCCAGCTGGTATATGAGTTTTTCCTGCGTTTCTTGGAGAGTCCAGATTTCCAGCCCTCTGTGGCCAAGAGATACGTGGATCAAAAGTTTGTCCTAATGGTGACTTGGGGAGCCCAGGCTGGGTGGTACCATACAGCAGGCACATGCCATCTGAGGGACATGGGATAGGATGCAGAGAAATGGGTTGACATCTGGCTTTATCTTACCCTGACCCTCGGTCCTGCAGCTCCTGGAGCTGTTTGACAGCGAGGACCCCCGGGAGCGTGAGTACCTCAAGACCATCTTGCATCGGGTGTACGGCAAGTTCCTGGGTCTCCGGGCCTACATCCGCAAACAGTGCAACCACATCTTCCTCCGGTGCGTTGCTCTGCCTGCCCAGAAGAGATCTGGGAGGGAGGCGGGGAAGAAGGGACCTGCTGAGCTGCCCAGGCTGTTTGTTTATCAAGTTCTGGGTGTGCAATGTAGTATTGATTATATGAAGCCTGTGAAATCAGAGAATAAGTATTCATTTCCATTTACAGAGGAGAAAATAGAGGCCAAATGAGAATACTGTAGGAAGACAGAAGCCAGTTAAGCAGTTTAGAGGGACCAGGGTAGCCAGGAGGGATGTAGGATCTTATCAGCCTGGCCTATAATGACCCAGAGAAATTCTTTCTACACACATGTTCTGAACACCACATCCACTGGACATGGGGCGCCCCTGTGACTGAGTAGTTGAGACCATGGCTGTCTTTTGGAGTTTGGTTCCAGGATTTGGGTGAACTTGGGCAAGCCCTTGAAGTTCTCCTCTTGCTTCATCCTTTGAAGTGGGCACATGGCCTGTGCTAATGTGGGGCCATTCTCCAGATGAAGCCAGCTGGGCCTCCAAGGTACCTGGTGTAGCTCCTGGCCTGAGATGGGGCCTCTGAAACATTAGCTGTTGTTCCTAGTGATAAACTAGAAGAGCCCTGACCCATGTTCTTCAGAAGCTCAGAGCCCATTAGCTTCCCCACTTATTAACTTTGAGGTGAGTAGCCTTTAGCTACAGAGCCTCAACTTCATCTCTGTAATGGCTTTCCTAGGCCCTCCTCCTAGGGGGAGCTTGAGAATTACAGTGCAGGGTAGAGGTGTTTGCCTTTGCTTTGGTTGACTGCATGACAGTTGAAAGACCTAGGCTGGGTGCCTGCTGACTGGCTGGACATTGGGTAAGGAGTGCTAGGGACCTGAAGGAGTGAGCTGGGGCTATCTCAGGGAAGAGATGCTGAGCTGGGACTGACAGTGGCTAAGATGCCTGGTCTGGGAAAGATATTTTGCAGGTGGATGTGGACTCAATGGGGGCTGGTTTGGGGCATCAGGAAGGGAGTACTCCTGTGGGGACAGTTGGACAGTTGTGTGGGCTGAGTCAGGATTGCTGGCAGGATGGGTGATGGAGAGCTGGACCTGTCCCAAAGCTCCCCCCCTCCAGAGTCATCTGTTCTGCTGCAGGTTCATCTACGAGCTGGAGCACTTCAATGGTGTAGCTGAGCTCTTAGAGATCTTAGGAAGGTAATTCTCCCCGGGCCTTGGCTGGAGCTGGGGTTTCTGGTAGCAGGGACTGGGGGCCTGCTTGGCTGAGCCCTGCTCCTCTTTTCTGTCCACTCCAAAGCATCATCAATGGCTTTGCGCTACCCCTGAAGACCGAGCACAAGCAGTTCCTGGTTCGAGTCCTGATCCCCTTGCACTCTGTCAAGTCACTATCTGTTTTTCATGCTCAGGTGAGCCCAGGCCTGGCCTTGTAGCAGCAGCAGCAGCAGCATTTGCAGACACTCAGGGCTGACTGCAGGGCCAGGAAGTCAACTTGACACTTACTGGATCCTGTTCTCACCCCTGAGGCCCTACTATTTCAATGTCCTCTACCTGAGAGCTGACCTCACACACCAGCCCTTCAGCACTCAGAGCGGGTGCCTTGTAGGTCCAGGGCAGCAGTAGTAAGTGCTCAGGGAACAGGAGTGTGAAGGCAGTACTGAGCAGATGTCTGGTCCTGGCACCATGTCCTAGGCAGCTAGTTCTTGGCTCCTGGCCCCTCCTGACCTTGGCTACTTCTTTCCACCCTGGCCCTGCAGCTGGCATACTGTGTGGTGCAGTTCCTGGAGAAGGATGCAACCTTGACAGAGCATGTGAGTACCTTGGAGGGAAGGTGGGACCCTCACTCTTCGGGTCTGACCCCTTCTCCCTCCTATAGGTTATCCGGGGGCTTCTCAAATACTGGCCTAAAACCTGCACCCAGAAGGAGGTATGAAGGGCTCTCACAACCCTGACAGTAGTGGGGAGGGCTCAGCTTCCAGAAGGCGAGCAGGTGTGTACTTTAGGGGAATGTGAGCTGCTGCCCTGCCCTCTCTCCAGGTGATGTTCCTGGGGGAGATGGAAGAGATTCTTGATGTCATCGAGCCCTCCCAGTTTGTGAAGATCCAGGAGCCCCTCTTCAAGCAGGTGGCTCGCTGTGTCTCCAGCCCCCATTTCCAGGTATGTGACAAAGGGAGGTGGGATCAGGGCAGGAGCACAGCTTGGCAAGGATTCTCAGTTGCCCTAACAGAGCCCCTTCTCCTCTCAGCTTTTCTTCTAGCCCTAGGCCTGATAACAGGGAGATGATGGATGGCCTTGGGGTCATGAGCCCTGGGGCCAGACTTCAGATATATATCTCACTGGCTTCGAGCCTTGGGACTCACTTATCTAAGTCTAAGTGGGTTTCCATGACTATAAAATGGGCCAACAATAGACCCTTCATGTTGACAGGAGCAAGAGCTCATAGTTGTAAACACACCAGGGAAACTGACCCAAAGTGGGCTGCAGAATTGTCAGCCCCTCTCCTTCTTTCTTGGTAACTCCAGACTTCACCGGTCCCTACTTTCTGGCCAGAAGGTTCAGTTCCCCATGCTGTTCTATGCTCACTCCCATCCCTAGGAGCCATAACCGGGTGGAAGTTTGTTCTTCCTCGTGATGGCTCTGGTATTTCACTTTTAAAACACCTGACAACAGCTGGCGGAGACGGGTGCTCTCACCCCACTCCCACAGCAGACAACCAAGGCCAAGAAGCTGAATGCCTGGCATGGCCACACACGTGCAGTGGGCTCTAGAGGAGTCAGGACTACCCGTCTGGAAAGCCAGGGCCTTTTCTCTCCTCCATTTGATTTCTCCAGTGGGTCAGATAAGCCCTCAGGGTGGGGTGTGGAGGTTAGGGGATCTGGGTTCGAAGGTAAGGAGAAAAAACAGACTTTGCACATCCAAAAGTCACTCCCAGGCCCTCTTTCCTGCCTCACCTGCCCAGGTTGCAGAGCGGGCTCTGTATTTCTGGAACAATGAGTACATCCTGAGCCTCATTGAGGACAACTGCCACACTGTGCTGCCTGCGGTATTTGGGACCCTCTACCAAGTGTCCAAGGAGCACTGGAATCAGTGAGTGCCCGAGCTTTCCTCCCCCTTGGAGATAACACCACAGCTAGTGCAGCCCCTGGGGCTCTCCTAGCTGTGAGCAAATGTTGGGATGTCAGAGGGAGGTGAAAGCAGGGAGGAGAATGGGCAGTGCTCTGGGACCATCTCATGAATCTCTTCACACTCTCTTTGCTATGTCAGAACCATCGTGTCCCTGATCTACAACGTGCTCAAGACTTTCATGGAGATGAACGGAAAGCTGTTTGACGAGCTCACAGCCTCCTACAAGCTGGAAAAACAACAGTGAGTACCGGGTGGGGGGCTAGCCACTGAGGAGGGACAGAGAAGAGGGAATCAGGCGCTCAGGCTGCAGGGAGAATGGAGAGGACCTATCCGGGTGTGCTCCCGCCCATCCTGTGTCTGTCCTGTGTGAGTGCGCTGCCCGTGGCACCCCAGCCACTCTTTTCAGCACCCATGCCCACTGGCTGCCAGCTCCCCTGTACCGATTGATGCCTCAGTCAGGACAGCTCAGGACCCAGTTTTTCCTCTCCTTTCTCTCCTCACATCTCTAAGCTGAGGGTTCCCATGGAGTCCTAATCACTTTACAGTGGGGTGACAGTGAAGGAGGTTAGACAGCTGGCAGCCAGAAGAGGAAGAGCTGCCTCACCCTCTCTCCCCAGGGAGCAGCAGAAGGCCCAGGAGCGGCAGGAGCTATGGCGAGGCTTGGAGGAACTACGGCTACGCCGGCTACAGGGGACCCAAGGGGCCAAGGAAGCCCCTGTCCCACGGCCTACACCCCAGGTGGCTGCCAGTGGGGGTCAGAGCTAGATACACCTAGAACAGGAGACGCTAAACCCAGAGCTATCAGCCCCTCCATCCCTCTGCCCAGGGGCCCAGAGAGGCCCACGCCTCCCCGTGGCCTTGCCGGAGTGGCTCTAGGACTCCCTACCAGCCCCGTGGGAACAGCTTTCACGGAGGGGGAAACAAGAAGGCAAGATGGTAGTCTTGGCAGCAGAACTCTCAGGCCTTTGTGGCAAGATTCTGGCAAGACTAGACCAGGGCAAGTATGCGACTGGGAAGCTGCCATCAGGGATCCTCCCCTGCCCTACACAGTCAGGCTCCAGGCAGCAGCTAGGCCTCTACCCCTGCTCCTGGCCTGGGGCATGGACACTCAGCGCCTGGCCAGGGCCTTCCTCATCCCCACTGTGGGGGCACAGTCTATTTATTCTGCCCAGCTCACCCTCAACAAGACCTTGTCCAGGGACATCCTCCTGTCCTCTCCCTGGCCCTGACTCCCTTATCCCCTTTTTATTTATTGGGCAGGGGGAGGGGTGAGGGCACAGGCAAGAAGATTCACATTGTCCTGGGGTGAGGGGGGAGGTCACAGTAATCATGGTCTGCCCCCTTCACCTGGCTGGGGGCAGACTTAATAAAGAGCGAAACTCAAGCATTGCTTGTTTTATTGAGGACAGGAGAGAAGGAGAACGTAGCAAGGAGACTGCTGAGTGGGCCAACCCCATCTTCACAGACGATAAAGAGGGTCAGAGCCCTGAGTTTGAGAGACCCATGACATGTCAGTGGCAGGACTGGAGCCTGAGCCCTTCTGGGACTAGTAGCGGGAGAGACGGCACATATCACACTGGCAGGCCCTGGCAGTAAAAATCTCAAGCTCCCCACGCTGGTTCCCCACGCACTGCAGCCACACCCTCACCTGTTGGAGGAGGACCCAAGTTTGTTCCCATTCCGTCCCACCCTAGGGCCCCACCCTCACGCCCCCCCCATCAGGTTCGAACCCCTGGGTCCCCACCCTCATGCCCCATAAGGTTTGGGCCCCTGGGTCCCCACCCTCACGCCCCTTACCTTTTTGAGGCTGCTGATGGTGCAGCACTGGGAGGCAGAGGTGATGTTGTGCCGATAGCCACTGGCCACCAGCACAGAGTACCGGGAAGGGAAAGCACTAGACTCACAGTGTCCTACACAGGCCTGTGCCACGTGGGAGCCCTGGCAGGTGCCAAGGCGATCACTGCGCACTGTCACATTGAAGGCTGGAAGCAGAGAAGGGAGCAGCCGGTGAAGGCCGTGCTGGCCGGGTTACCCGTCCATCCACTCCCCAAGCAGAGTTACTCACGGTGCAAGTGGCAGCCTGGGATGGCTGCCTCCGGGCCATGCCCTTCAGTGACTGCCAGGCCCAGCAGGCAGAGGAGCAAGACTCGTGGTGCCATGGGCATCTGCAAAGGACTGGGTGGGAAGGGGAGTCTTTGAAGCTGTGCCTCTCCACCAGCAAGCCAGGCTTCTGGGTCTCCTTATTGGTGAGGTGTGCTGGGTAGTGGTCTTTATCATCTCTGCCTTTGGTAGGAATGTTGGGGGGGTGTTGCTTCCCTGCCTCAGCTACTCTGGAAGGGTGTGAATAGCCACTTATATGTCATCCTTCTATGCAGACTCTCCTCTGGAATGTCCTCACCACCTGGGGTACATACCAGTTCCCCCATCTACTTGCCACTTTGGCTACAAGGCCCTGGCCCACCACCCCACCCTCCCTGGCTCCACCCCTCCCTCCCTGGCCCCACCTCCTCAGCTTCAGCAGCTTACCAGTCCAACAGCAACTGAAGACTCCTGGTGCCTCCTGCTGGTCTCCAAACTGGAGCTGGCTCTCCAGGCTTTTATTTGCTGGTGTTTTAGAGCCCCGCCCTCCCAGATATCAGCTTTCAGGCCCCTCCTAGCCTGAAGCCTCGGGCACAGTCCCACCTGGACATCAGGATCTGAGGTTTCTTCAGAATGCAGTCTCCACTGACATTTCCCTGCTGTCTAGTGCTGAATACTAGAGGGAGTGAGGCAGGCCCAGGAGTGGCCCAGTGTGACCTGTGGGCAGCTGGATTTTCTTCACCCTCTGTGAGCCTAGGCAGGACTCTTACCTGATCAGCCATTCTCTGTCGAAAAACTACTATGTCTTTTAGTGATTGCAAAGGAATGGGGCTGAAAATCAACTTTTTTTTTGTTTTTGTTTTGTTTTGGAGACAGGGTTTCTCTGTGTAGCCCTGGCTGTCCTGGAACTCACTCTGTAGACCAGGCTGGCCTGCTCTACAGAAATCCGCCTGCCTCTGCCTCCCGAGTGCTGGGATTAAAGGCGTGCGCCACCACCGCCTGGCTTTCAACTTTTTCTTAAAAGACCATCTCATACCTCCCAGGGGCGACCTTGACCTTGGTCTTCCTTCCTCCTCCTCCTAAGCCCTGGAATCACAGGCAGGAGCCACCATATTCATACAGTTCTTGCTATGCTGGGGTCGAGCCCAGGGCCTTATGAATGCTAAGGAGGGATTCCACCAGTGGAGTTACATTCCCAGTCCAAGATCAAGATTGCTTTGTTCAAGGGCACCTAAGCTGTGCTTGCTGGCAGACTAGGGGTAGGGCCATTTCGGTCTCCTGGAGTCCTGGGAGTGCTTTCTTATCATGTGGCTGGTTGCAGAGTAGAATTCTGAGCTAGAAAGTCTCCCTAGTCCCTGGAATAGCAGGCTCCAGTCTACATTAAAAGCAGAGCTGGACTCCAACCTCAGTGTCTCTGTTGAGTCGAACTCTGCTTATAGAGGAAAGGCTCCCTACTAAAAGTCACATTCACATATCATACTATGGATATGGTGCTAAGTTACACCTAGGACAAGAATGTGACAGGTTGAGGGCTGTGGGTGTGGTTCCGTGGCAGAGCGCTTGCCTGGAAGCTTAGGGTTCTGGGTTCCATGCATTTTTGGCACCATAAAACAAGCAAGCAAGCAGTAACAAAGCCCTTAGTCAACATTAGCTGGAGGTTGAGTGAAGAAGCACCCAGACCAAGGTCTGTAGTGATTATAGGCAGCCCCGCTTAGACTACTCACCTGCTTAGAAGAGTGGGGCAACCCATAGCTGCCAGAGCTCGAGGGCTCCTCAGAGCTTTCCAAATCCTACCTCTCACTTTGCAGATAATCAGAAGGGGTAGCAGAGGTTCTTATGTTAGCTGGTCCCTGTCAGCACGGGCACGCAGATCTCCAGGCTCCGGAGCTGTGTCCCTCAGCAGCAGCAGTCAGTGAAGTTATGCTCCGTCGGGATTATAGAACAAATGTAGGAAACAGGGTTTGGGAGAAACTGATATACCCACGTCGCTCACCCCCATCCCTACACCCTTGCTCGCCTTTAGCGTCCCCTGTTCAGGCTCCAGATCCTGGGTTGTCTGGCTCCCCAGAGCACCCTACTTCTTCCTTTTCCCTATCAAAGGTAGAGACAGCCAAGCAAAGGGACTCAGAGGGACCCAGCACTTTAGACCCAGGCTTCCCAGTAGGAACTCTGTGGCATGCGACAGAGAAATGGCTGTATAAAGACCAGGGGTAGTCCATTCTAATATTGAACCTTACTAAAAGTTAAAAAGCTAAAACGAGTTTTCCTAAATTCCCACCCATTATTGTTTTGGTTCTCTGAAGTCACGTAAGTCCAAGATGGGTCTCTAGATGGCCTGGGTGAAGAAAGGGCCTAACCAGCACTGGCTGCCCTTACACTAGCTGCCTGTGTTCCTGTCAAGGTCCCTGAGGGAGCACTTCACATTCAAAGCCCTATCCTTTGGGGCAGTGGAGTGGCACTCAGGCCAGTGAACCTTGTGTGACCTTATTCCCTGATCCCTGATAAAGGACTCTAAGAGCTTCGGGCAGGTATACAGCTCATGTGGTTCACCAAGCAACAACACGAGACTGGAGGTGGGGGAGGCCCATGAACGCTTCTCTGTTCTCTCTTATGCTCTAGCTTGCCAAGTTCAATCAATGACCCGCCATGAGCAGTCACTGGCATTAGAGTCCCAAGTATTAGAGACAAAAGGCTTAAACCTCAGGGCAATAGAATTCTTTATAGTGTTTTATTTACTTATTTATTTTGAAGTTTTTAATAAAAGTACATTTTATTCTGTGTGGGGCATATGCCATGGTGCACATACATGGAGGCTGAACTCAGGCTGTCAGGTCTGGCTGCAGATGCTTTATCATCAAGACGCTTTTCTGGCCCTTCTCAGTATTGTTTTGTTTTGTTCTTCCGATTATGAGGGTGCAGGGTGTGCGGGGCGTAAGTTTCTGCAGAGGCCAGAAAGCGCCAGGCCATCCTGATAGAGCTGGAGTTACAGGTTGCTTGCTATGGGCACTGAGAACCAAACTCAGGCCCTCTGCAATATCAGTGTGCATTCAATTACCATCTCGCTAGCCTCGAGCTTAGTGGTTTGGATAGGAAACACCAAAGGCAAACAACAGGATAAACTCATGTGAGGACCCAGTGTGGCACCCTTGTCCCCGTGACCGTGACCGGGGTCAGGAGAAAAGGATGGCCCATGGGAGTGCACTGGGAGCAGAGGCACAGACTGAAGCCAGCCTGGGCTGTATACAATAACACTTGTCTCAAAGTAAATGCAAGAGAGGTGTGGTAGCTCCGGGAGTTACTGCAGGAGGACATCTCTTCTATGCTGACCCCTGCCCCACGCGTGCTGTGGTCCTGGAAAGCTCACTGACCGCTCTTCTTGAAGAAGTACCGGAATGGGAAGAGAGCACTACAGGATGCAAGCAGAGGGGTCTGAGAGTGAGGAGGTCGCTCCCTTCCCCCTGGTTCCCATTAGTGCTTCATTAGCCAGGGCATTTTGCTCTGGGGAACCACTGAATGGAAACCCAAGTCCAAAACAGCATTTGAGAAGGCACCTAAATTAGATTATCCCCGGAAGAGGGAAATAAAGGAGAAAGAATTGCAGCAGGATGGCTGAGCTCTAGGTAGACAAAGATTTGCTCAGTGTCCTTTGCAGAAAGGATTCTGAACACACACGTAGGTTTGGACAGGAGAGTGAAAGCATTCTGGACTCCAAATCATCTGAATGACCCAAGAAAGATAGACGGTTCTGTTCAACCAACATTTGTGAAACAGGCCTTACGTGGGCGTCTCAGGGTGCAAAGAACTGCATAAATGAAGAAAGAGCAGAGCAGCCTAAGCTCAAAACCCACCACGGCTACAAAGTGAGACCCTGTCTTAAAAGAAGGAAACCTGGTATGGTGACGCATGCCTTTAATCCCAGCACTCGGGAGGCAGAGGCAGGAGGATCTCTGTGATAACACAGAGACCTTGTCTCAAACACAAAACAAAACAGAACAAAAGTCCAGTCTTTTGACTCAGGTCCTTGCCCTCAGTCCCATTCCCGACATCTGTCTTTGATACAACTGAGACACTCCAGTGAAGAGCCTCCTTCCCTATCCCCCTCCAAGACTCAATGAAGCAATGAGCCCAGACACTGCTTTGCAGCTTGGTGGCGACAACTGTCTTACCTTAGAAACCCCAAGAAGCCTCTGACTCCTGGCTCTTTCAGGGGTGGTGGACTGCTATGTTGCAGTGGAGGGACAACTAACCCTTGCAGGCCATGCCCCAAGGTAGCATCTGTAAGGAAAACACTCAGGCAGGGAAGTGATGCTGGCCCACGGACTCCTTGATCTAAGTAAGAGGAGATCACAGGGCAGGCTCACACACCAAAAATTATTTAGCGCCAGGTGAATATTTGCTCTGACTTTTCCAATTTCATCTCTGCTCAGCAAAGTTCTATTCTGACCTTGGCATATTTTCAAAGTCAGGCTTGAGATATTTATACAGCTCAAGTCTCAGACATCCACCAGAGCTAACATGTTTCCACAGGAAACCACAACTTGTCCAACAATTCAGAGGGGCACATCCTGCATCTGGATAACTGCATCCCACTCCGTGTCCTTACTCGGGGTAACAGATCCGAATGCTGGAAGGTTGTTCCTCTACGGGCATCCCTAGACCAGGCAGAGCATCTGTCTATACCTTGAGTTTATTTATTTGTTTTTGAGACAAAATTTTATGCAACCCGGGCCAGCCTCTAGCTTGGTTTTTAGTAAACCTTTGGAGTTTTAGGATTGCTAGGGATTGTCCCTAGACTTTGTGCAAGTAAATTCAGTATTTTACCAACTGAGCTGCAGCTCCAGCCTCTGGCCACTCGATCTCAATGCTGATGCCCCAGGTACAGGTAAAGAGAAAGTGCTTCCCAGAAATAGTTCCTCAACTGCACAGAAGGGGGCCACACCCCTTCCAGCTTTCCTTTGAAACCTTCCACTTTATTAGAAAATGTTTTGGAATTTCTGGGCTACTGAGTTCAATGTCAGAAGCAGGGGGTGGCTGGACATGGTGGCTCCTGCCTGTAATTTCAGAGTGCAGGAGGCTAAGGCAGGAGGAGGTTCAAGAAGCAAGAACTTGTCTCAAAGAACAAAATCAAACAAGAATCTCCCCAAACTTACCCTGTTCCTTGACAGCAATGGCATTAGAAGCTGGGGTATCCTGATATTCCTGCTGGGCTTCTTCGTCCCTGCTCTGTTAAAAAAACAAAAAACAAAAAACAAAACACTCAGGAGGCAGAGGCAGGTGGATTTCTGAGTTCAAGGCCAGCCTGGTCTACAAAGTGAGGTCCAGGACAGCCAGGGCTACACAGTGAAACCCTGTCTCGAAAAACCAAACCAAACAAACAAAAAACCAAACCAAAACAACAACAAAAAACCAAATAAAACAAACAGAAAAGACCAAGGATAAAATCAATTTTTTCTCTTCTCCTCTTCTCTCCTCTCTTCCCCCTTTCTGTCTCTCTCTCTCTCTCTCTCTCTCTCTCCCTCTTTCTCAAGATAGGGTTTCTTTGTGTAGTCCTGGCTGTCCTGAAACTCTCTGTAGACTAGGATGGCCTCAAACTCACAGAGATCCACCTGTCTCTGCCTCCCCAGTGCTGGGATTAAAGGCATAGCCCCCCACCCCCAAGTCTGCCTGTCTTTTTTCTTTTTTGTTTTTAAGGATAAAATCTTAAGACTTCATCCTGTATGGCCTGTGATCAGGGTGCTACTGGCTTCTGATTGCCCAAGCAGGTCCTATACTTCCTTCTATTCTTGGTCACTCCAGCTTCCTAACGTAGAACCTCTAAAACCATACGAAGCAGGAGCTCGGAACAAGCCCACCTGGGTTTTCCTCTATCCCTATTGCTAAGTGCCTTCTGGTGCTGAAACTAGAAGACCCAGATGTCATTTTGGTACAGTTCATGCAGCACGACTGTACCACAAGCCAGTGTGGTGAGGCTGCCCCATGAGTCTGTAGTGCTATGGTTGCAAAGTAGGTGACAGTTGTTAAGGAAAAACTTCACAGGGATGGTGACATTTGGATAGAGCCTTGACAGATAAGCTGGTCAGGGAGAGCAGGGCTTTCTGGGCAGGGACCTGCTGAAAAGGGCACAGTACCATTACTGAGTAAATACTGTGGCTAGAATGTATCAGAATGGCTAGAGCCAGGCACTGTGGAAACATGACAGAGGAAAAGCATGTATGATACAATGCAATCTTCTATCTCTCCATGTGCCATTCTTTGTAGAAATTCCTTTGTACTTTGAAGAGGATAGCATACAACCAGGTTCCAGGTCCACATTTCCAGTAAATGCTCTGATGGTCAGAAACAAGCATACATTTTCTTTGGACTCTCTAATAGTTGGCCTGTCCTCACCCAGTGTAGCCTCAGGGCCTGACTGCACAGCAGCATGGGTGCTATTCAATGTGCTGCTGCTGAAGCATTTGTGTAAGGTACTGGGGAGAGAGAGTTGCACTAGGTCCCTAGGAAGTCAGCACTGGCCCTCATTCTAAGCATACATTTCAAGTTATAACGGTAGACCTTTCTGAGTGTCTTCACAAACCCTTCCCATTGGTATCTATGTCATGCCCAGGGTCCTGTTCCTACAGATGAGAGAGAGCTACAGGAGGAAGAAAGCCTTTCTCACCCTCCTAGACAGCAAGGGCCTAGCTCTAGTTTCTTAAAAGGGCAATTCTTTTTTTTTTTTTTTTTTTTCGAGACAGGGCTTCTATCTCTCTCTCTCTCTCTCTCTCTTCTTTTTTTTTGTTTTTTTGAGATGGGGTTTCTCTGTATAGGCCTGGCTGACCTGGAACTCACTTTGTAGACCAGGCTGGCCTCGAACTCAGAAATCTGCCTGCCTCTGCCTCCCAAGTGCTGGGATTAAAGGCGTGTGCCACCACTGCCTGGCTGAAAGGGTAATTTTTTTTTAAAGATTTATTTATCATTATACATAAGTACCCTGTAGCTGACTCTGAATAGTACATGTCAGATCTCATTACGGATGGTTGTGAGGCACCATGTGGTTGCTGGGATTTGAACTCAGGACCTTTGGAAGAGCAGTCAGTGCTCTTAACCGCTCTCCAGCCCAAGGGTAATTCTTGCAGACTTAATGAAACTATGATTCTGGACTTAAATCTCGCTGCAGGGAAGACTGAAGAGTCCAGCATTTATGAGGGCTGGGTATAAGTGGTCAGAGAGAGGGCAAAGGTTATCCCAGAAACAAGGCAACTCCTCTCACAGAAAAGGGTAGCTTAGTGTACAGGCACAAACTACAGAGAGGAGAGACAGGCTGAGGAAGACTGTGGTGCCACTGAGGAGGGCCATCAGGGTGTCACACCTTGAAAGCCACTGACAGTTCAGAGTCAGGCTGCTTAAAAGTGGAGCAGAGGTGAGAATACACTGAGTGGTCTGGCCCACATGGGGCCATTTATCTGTTCTCTACTATCTGTTTGACCCTTTCGTAGTCTGGCTCTTTAGGTCTGGGATCCGAAAGAACAAAAAAGAAAAGGGTCTTCCCTTCCTATTCTTCCCCAAACACAGCTCAGGAGACAAGTACTGTATTCTTTTCACACGTTCCCTGCTAAAGCTTTTCAATGTGTTCAGACATGCACGGTCCTCCCTGGCTATGTGTGCTCCTATAACCCAAACTTTCTTCAAAGGGGTGGGAGGATGCCAAGCACGGAGCCATAGGAACAAATTCAATTCTTCCAGCTCAAGTGGCTTGCACTGAGAGTCACTGTGGTTACATTAATTTAGGAGACATCCTTTGCCTGGGAACAGGGTCTGTGATGGAGGCTGTCTTTGGGCGTCGAGTCAAAATCAATAAACATGCTCGTTTTGCTCAGCTTTTCTCTAAGCCCAGAGCTGAGATGAAAAGGTAATTATGTTGAGTAAGAAGCTCTGGGTACTGTTCTTGCAGGAGATGATGTGTCAAACTAAGAATAGGAAGGTAAGGAGGGTAGTGCGAGGGGAATGCTCCTTTGTAGCAATTATCTTGCTTGTAGAGCACTTTGTTCTCCAAAGCTTCATGTACCCCTCTTGTACTTTCTCAGTTCTCTTGACTTCCAGAGGCTGGGAGTGCAGAGGAAACAGCTCCTGGCTCAAAACCACTCCGTGTGCTGTGGGGCTGACACAAAACTCCATCTTCTAACCCTGTTCTCAGAGGCAGAAGTCTATATTCCCAAGGGCACAGTCAAGTACTTGATAAACTCCTGGAAATAAGCAGTCCGGTTTTACATGTGTGTTGGGTGTCCAGGCACACAACATGTCTTAAACATGTGACAAGAGATTAGAAGTGAAGTTGTTTTAGTTCTTTACTCCAAAAGGTTTTAGGTAATTCCCGAGATCCTGGTGGGCTTAAGGCCTATCAGTGTCTAGTCCCTGTTAATCTGTCCAATAACAATTCCCAGCACTGAGTTCCTGATGCATTGGCCTCCAGGCATAAAAAGTGTTGAATTCTCTCTTGGCCTGGGCTCTTCAAGGGCCTCAGCTTTCCCAGGGGACTTTCCCCTCATGACCTCTTTATGTTCTCTAGGTAGCCTGTGCTTCCTGGAGGCACACAGCTATCTGATTGCCTGGCCTGACATTCCTGGGGGCTTTAGAGGCTCGACAGCCCGAGTACTTGGCACATACTAAACACAAATGCATACGGTACTTCTTTGCTTCTTCACTGACTATGTTGTGGGTCCTGGGAAGTCCAAGGTGGGGGCTGTTAGTAGCCGGAACTTAGGGTCAGAACTACTTTGGAGACACAAAGAAAAAATTTTAAAAATATCTATATTTTTATATAGTTATATATAATAGTTACAAGATATTTAAAAGGGGAGGAAATAATGTGTGCCACTTTCTTTTGGTGGGGGGAGATGGGGCTGAGACAGAGTTTCTCTATGTAGCTCTGCCCCCCTGAGTGCTGGGATTAAAGTCATGCACCACCATTGCCTGGCTAAAATGGCCAGTATGTGAACATTTAAATGAAGAAACAAACCATCAAATCAATCAAGTAAAGTCACATCGCTGTGACAGCCTGGCCCTGTTTTGGAGGCTTTGTTAGTTCTCTCTCTCTCTCTCTTTTATATCTTAAAGAATTTATTTTACTTTGAATTACGTGTGTGTGTGTGTGTGTGTGTGCGTGTGTGCATGCGTGCATGTGCGTGTGTGAGCAGTACCCACAGGAGACAGAGGTCTCTGTGGGCAGGGAAGCTCTCTGGAGCTGGTGTTACTGGCAGTTGTGAGCTGCCTGTCCTTAATGTTCAGCACAGCTGACGAGCAGTAATGATCTTAACCACTGACCCATCTCTTCAACCTTTTAGCTACTTTTTAAATTTCAGGCAATAGGGGCAGAGTCTATGTAGCTCTGTCGGGCCTTGAACTCACAGTGATCTGCCTGCCTCTGCCTCCCAAGTGTTAGAATTAAGGGCACAGGCAATCATGCCCAGGATTAACTACATATTTATGTGGATGTAGGGATGTGAGGTGCATGAGGGTGAAGTGGGAATTTCTGGTTTCTTTGGAGACTCGGTTAGGTTAGAATGATGTTTGCTGAGGCAGCCACCTGAAAGGACACAAGTCTGACCCCACAGACAGTGGGAGCTCAAGCACTGCTCACTTGGCTTCGCCCCACTAGTCTTCACTGACGACATGCATGCCTTGATTCGCCTGACACTGCATTGCTGAGCTTTGCCTGTGGTGACTTCATAGAGAGAAACTTATCAAAGAACTTCTCCTGAGGTCCCTGTAGCGTCTTGCCACTTCCGTGGGCCTGGGCCCTTGCAGTCCATGTGTGGGGTGGGTCTGCTGGGTGGACTGGTTAGTGTGTGCTGTTTGCTAGTGCACTGCACTGAGAACAACAAAGATTGGAATCACCCCAAAGAACTATTTCTAAACAAGTGAACTTCCTTTCCCCGTATCCTAACAACCTTTCTTTCCCACTACCTCTGTGGGTGCTGGGCTAGAGGGGAGGTTGAACCCTTATTAAAGTAGGCTACGAAAAATATGCCTACATGAGGGTGTGCTTCCGTCATGGCATGCGCATAGAAGTCTGAATATCTCAGGTTGGTCAGATCTTTTTTTCCACATTGTGGGTCCTGGGGATGGAAGTCACGTCATCAGACTTGGCAGTAGGTTCCTTTGACAAATGAGCCATCTGTGTGTGTGTGTGTGTGTGTGTGTGTGTGTGTGTGTGTGTGTGTGTGCACGCAGGTGCTCACAGAGTCCAGAATAGGGTACTGGACCCTCTGGAGCTGGAGTTACAGGCAGTTGTGAGCTGCCCAACATGGATACTGGAAACTGAACTCAGGTCTTCTGCAAGAGCAGTGAATGCTCCTAACTGCTGAGCCATCTCTCAACCCTCTGTTTATTTTAGAGACAAGGTCTTACTATGAGGCCCTGGCTGGCCTTGGAACTCTCTATAGAGTACAGGCTGACTATAAATCAGAAAACTCAGATCCTGCCTTTGACTCCTAAATGCTGAGATGAAAGCATGGGCCACCATGATGACCAGCTTCCTGAATTCTTTTACAAAGTAATTTAAAAATACACCTTTCAGCATTCTATCCGTGTCAATGCTACATTGACCTCCTTGTCCCCCACCCCTGCTTTCTGGACCCACAACATAGAGTTATCTGCATGTGTATGAGTGTGGGTTATTCACTAGGTCATGGCAGCTTACCAGTGGCTACACCCTGGCATAAAATGACTTCTCTTCCCCAAGCAGTTCATGATCTGCCAGCACCTTAGTTAGGGCTTGAGCTTAAGTGCCCTTCCCCTTCCATGAAGGGATGATAACTGCCTAGATCTTGTCTGGGTTTAATTCAGCTCACCTTGGCTGCTGTGAGGTTATGAATGCACTGACCGTTGGGTCCTGAAGACATCACTTCACAGCACCCCCACCTCCAGTCTCACTCCACAGCCCCGCTGACCTGAAACCTACAGTGTAGTTAGGCAGGCCTCTCACTCTAGCCATCTTGCTGCCATGGCCAGAGTGCTAGAGTTACAGGTGTGCACCTCCACTCCCACCAACGTCTAGTGTTGATACATGTCCACCTCACCTGCTAAAACATGACATGCCCAGACTCAAATGCCAATGTAGATGAAGGCAAAAACTTTTCTACAGTGAAGATTTTACATTGGATCTCACACCCATTCAATTCAGACCTATTTTTAAATTATAAAACACGAGCAGTTAAGTTGAGAAGACTGTCAACATGAAAAGATCCACACGTGTGTTCATTATACAACTACTTTGGGGACAGTGACAAGTGCAGAATAGTTGAATGTCATTCTACAGAGAATGAAACCCAAGAATGAGTACAGTCATTTCAGTGTGCAGCAAGGACCAAGCAGAGCATGTAACAGGAGCCCAGCCTGTAACAGAGAAGGAGCCGTCAGAGCTCAAAGCTCCCATCTTGATGCTTACCCTCTTGCTCTCCTTCAGAGGCTTCTTATTGCTGGAAGCTTCACTAGAAGTCTCCATCTTGGCCCTGAAGGGGAGGAGGAAAGCCCAGAAAATGTCACTGCTGTGGCAGCGTCACCACTTTCAAGCAAATGTAGCCCAAATGGGTATCTCAGCAAGTTGGCTATTTTTATACAACTCCTGGCTGGCAGGGTAAATTGTGTGGCAAGGTTTTCTTTGGTTGCTTTAATTCACAATAGAATTTCAATCGGAGACACTTAAAGGTATGTTTGAGACACAGTAAATGTGATGGAAAGAGGTATCAGACTATGAAATGTTCAGTTGTACATCAAAACCCAGGGGAGATATAGGGCCTCATCTCTGTAGGAAAATCAGTTAAATAAGATAAAACCAAGTTTTACACCTCAAATGTGATCACATTCCACATTCCCTACCTGTCACTGTATGTCCATCCAGAAAGCAGAGTCAGCCCTTTGGAACCTACCTTCACTGACATGAAAGTGTCTTGGGCTGGAAGCAAACCACACCTTGGATTATTCCAGGTGGCCTCCCAGGGATGGCAAGAATGACTAGATTGTCTTTGTGACTAATTTTTCCACTGACAGAGGATCAAAGAAACACAAGTAGCCTCTGCAGCAGCAACTTCGGCATGTTGGGATGTGCTTACATTCCCTCTAACAATTCATGCACACTACATTTGTTTTTAAGACAAGGGTTTTTTTTGTTTTGTTATTTTTTGTTTGTTGGTTGGTTTTTTTGAGACAGGGTTTCTCTGTATAGCTTTGGCTGTCCTGGAACTCACTTTGTAGACCAGGCTGGCCTCGAACTCAGAAATCCGCCTGCCTCTGCCTCTCGAGTGCTGGAATTAAAGGCGCATGCCACCACGCCCGGCTTCCCTGACTGGCCTCTTACAGTGAGTGATTCTACACTTCTGCCTCCTGAATGCTGAGATTTCGAGTGTACCACCACACAGACAGTATCTTGTACACATTTACATTTTAGCCAATTGTTCATGGGATAAAACAAATTCTATTCTATTCACTTTCATTTTTTCAAAGTCCTTTGCATGTATATATCATGTATGTACAGGTATGCAAGTATCGGGGTATGAATGCACACATGTGCATACCCATGTGAAGGGCAAAGTTCAACCTCTAGTGCTGTCTCTCAAAGTACTGTCCACCTTTTTATTTGAGACAGAGTCTTTTACTGGCCTGGAGCTTGCTAAGTAGGCTAAGCTGGCTATCCAGTGAGCCCGATGAGTCCACTTGCCTGCATCTCTCCAGCACTGCAGCTATAAGCCCTTGCCACCATGCCTGGCAGCCCCATGGGCTCAGGCCCTCAGGCCTGCATGGCAAGCACTTCACCAACACAGCTCTCTCTTCAGCCTCCTGTTTCTGTGTAGCACTGAGAGTTGCTGTGTTTGTGGTTTCTATTGCATAGTACCACACGTGCTCACTCACCATGTTGAGTTCGGGGCTACAGAGATGACGGTGCTCTCCTAGCCTTTGTACTTTTCTTTTCTAATGCCGGGGGGGGGCCTCACACCCATTAGGTGAGCACTCGGTCAAGCTCCACTCCAGTTCCACCTCTAACTCGAGGAACAGAACAACCTTACTTTGCTGAGAGACTGTTCAAATGAAATAGAAAATACCGACTTACTTCCTTTCCTCAGTTTGGCCCTAGGGTGGGCAAGGTACTGAAGACTCCTCCAGATCAGGCCCTGCTCAAGGGCAGACTCAACAAACAGCAATAGGTGGCAAAGCTCTCTCCACCACTGACCTGTGTGGCCCCGGCCTGCTAGGGGAGCTGGGCTCCTCCAGGAGTTTCCGTTTCCATTTCCTCATTGTGGCTTCTTCTGCTTCCTTCTCAGCTAGGACCTACAGAGAGGAAACCAGACTCCCGGCACCCCTCTTCTGCTAGAGTGGCTCACAGTTTAGAGGGTCCAGCCCAGAGGACTGCCTGCCAAAGACCACTCACAACATCTCCACTTCTGCCAGAGACATTGCCCCTGAAATCTAGATGAAGGGAGACGCGTGGTCTCATATTTAGTCAGTGGGACCTGAGGGACAAAGGCAGAAGAGACAAGAGCAGCACTGCTGAGCTGAGAGAGACACTTCTCATTTCTGTATAGAAAAAGCAAAACTTACCAACTCAAGAGGAACACCATCTGCTGGTTTTCCTGTAATGGGAAGTTTGAACATCATAATGGAGCAAGACTGTTTTACCTGCGTTTCTGGACTTTATTTATTTCTGAGAGCTGGCTTGAGATAAACCTTCTGCCCGAGCCCTTTCCTTTTTCGCCTGGTACAACTTTCCTGAACAACCAGCGACTGAGCTTCTGCCTTACCTTGCTCCAAAACAACTGTTACCCCTACGCTGAAGTGGAGTTGACTCAAGTTGTACTTCAAAGGAGGATTCGGTTTCCTACCTGACAAACTGGTGCCCTCTGCTCTCCATCTCTTTCCCTTGAGGCGGTATCTCTCTCACTAAACCAGGACCTCAGCCAGCACTGAGCCACCACTGCGCTCCTAGAATCTGCCCATCTCTGCCAACTGCACACCCACCACCCTCCTCCCTGGCCAAAGGTCAGAGTTACAGGTACATGTATGTGGCCATAGGCAACAGGGATTCAAACTCAGGCTCTTGTGCCCGTCTCACAAACAAAAATGAAGTTAAATGTTTACATGGGTGTCTGGCTCTGAGCAATTACTCTCCAGATGCACTAGGTATTCCCACAAATGAGTTGTCTCTTCACCATTAACAATGGAGGAGATGCGGGCAGATTAAATAACATAGCATGGTGCCTAATGCACAGGGTGCTGGACTAAGCTTGAAGGAAATGCTCCAGGGCTCTGTCCTGTGTGCTTAGAGCCCAGCTGGGCAGACAGCTACATGGTGGTCAGCTCACAGCCCTGCCCGTCAACTCCCTCTTTCCCATCACTACTCACCGCAAGGCAGGTCTTCAGCAAACCATTTCATCTCTATATACAAAGTAAAAACAAATGGGTAGGGGGTCAGGGTGCTTTCTCCATGTTTAAACTTCAGGTGGGAAACTCTCTCCCACTTGCTTTTATCTGAGGATGGTGCTAAGGTACTGAGGGAGGAGACGAGCATGCGTCCGGTCACTATGTGAAGGCTGAGACACCAGCTCTCCTTCTCTGCCTACCATCCAAACAGCCTTGGTCTCACTGCTTCCATCTGAATCTGTAGTGTCATGGAGAGCTAGGAAAATTCAGGGGTGGTGTTGCATACACTCAGGAGACTGAGCAGGAAGATTACTGTGGACTTCATGCTACCCTTGACAACGTACCAAGGACAGCCATGGCTACCGAGTGAGACCAGCCATGGCTAGCTATCTCACAAGCATGGTGTTTTACATAGGGTTACACTTGTAACCTAGCATGTGGAAGGTGGATGGTGGACCAGCCTGGGCCACAGCAGACGGGAACTAACTTAAACCTCAAACTCCACTTTTCTCAGAGAGGGGTGGGAAAGGACCAGGAAAGAAAGGATACAGGGAAATACAATGAAGTGTTCTGTAACAAAGGGCTGCAGGCTGTCCATGTTTGCCAAGACTGCACGGATAGAATCCTGAAAGAGATTTAAAATCATTTTAATACTCTTAAAGCTCATCTTTCTTCCTTCCTTTCTTCCTTTCTTTCTTTTAGATTTATTTATTTATTTATTTATTTATTTATTTATTTATCAAGACAGGGTTTCTCTGTGTAGCCCTGGCTGTCCTGGAACTCACTCTGTAGACCAGGCTGGCCTCAAACTCAGAAATCCGCCTGCCTCTGCCTCCCAAGTGCTGGGATTAAAGGCATGTGCCACCACGCCTGGCCCTAAAGATTTATTTATTTATTTAATGTATGTGAGTTCACTGTCGCTGTCTTCAGACACACCAGAAGAGGGCATCAGGTCACACTATAGATGGTTGTGAGCCACCATGTGATTGCTGGGAATTGAACTCAGGACCTCTGGAAGAGCAGTCAGTGCTCTTAACCTCTGAGCCATCTCTCCAGCCCCAAACACCTATATTCTGTTAGTTATTGCTTATTGTTGTTGTTGTTTTGAGTCAGGGTCTCACTGCATCGCCCTGGCTGGCCTGCAACTCACTATGTAGACAAGGTGGGCCTCCAGCTCACAGAGATCCACCACTATGGACATCAGCCACTATATCCATATGTATATAATTTTTTCAATTAAAAAAGTTTGAGAGGGGCTGGAGGGATCACTAAAAAGAGAGATCACTGTCTCAAAAACAAAGAGACAAAAATAGGTGGGGCTGGAGAGATGACTCAGTGGTTAAGAGCAGTGACTAATCTTTCACAGGATCCAGTTTCAATTCCCAGCACCCACATGGTGGCTCACAACCATCTCTAACTCTAGTGGAGGACACAACACCTCTTCTGGCCTCCATAGGCCCAGGTGTGCATAGTGCACAGACACACACAGGCAAAAACACCCAGACATATAAAAACACAGTGATAAAATAAAATGAGTGTGTGCACACAGGCCCCTACACGTGGAGGTGGGGCACACACATGCTACAGAGGGCAGCCTTCGGAAGTCCTCGCATCCCACCATGTGGTTCCTAGGAATCTAACCCACGATGTCAGGCTTGGCAGGCAGCACCTTTACCTGCTGACCCATGCGGGAGCCTCACACACCTCAGTTCCAGTGAAACTGAACCACCGCTGGTTCCCGATCATTGCTTCTGCTCCTCCACTTCAAGAATTTTTGCTGTTCCTTCTGCTTGAAATGCGTCCTTTCACCAGCACACGTCCAAATCCTACCTGCTCTACCTTGAAGGTACAGCCCTGCAGAGAGCTGTCCCTGCAGCAATGATTTGTTATCTCAAACTTGAGACACTTAGCCCAAGGCCTTGCACTGAATCCCACATCCATGGTCCATTTTCCCTGCTGAGAGACGGTAAGGAAGGTGCGGGAAGCACTCGACCCACCTGCTTTATCAGAGCCTCTATTCAACAATATTGTTTGCATCCCGAGGAACGGAACAGAGCACACAGGCCCTTAACATGAGATGAGTAAACGATACTGACAATACTTATTGGCATATAGTTACTCTGCTTTTGCTCAAGTCAAAAAGTCTTGCTTTAACTGTTAATTAGTCCATAATTAATCTTGAGGAGTCGAAATAATTTGGCATTATAAAATCACTGCTTGGACTGCAGGCTGGCTCAGTGGAGAAAAGTCCGTTACTGGGTTTGAGAGTCTGAGTTTAATCTTTGAAACCCATATGGTAGGAGAGAACCAATTCTTACAAGCTGTCCTTTGACTTCCACATATGAGTTGTGGTGCATAAGCATGTGCGCATGCGCGTGCGCGCACACACACACACACACACACACACACATTAATTGATGCATTTAAGGTTTTTTTCTATGACCTTTTTTAGGGAGAAGTGGGTACTGTGACTGAACCCATGGGCTTGTGTGTCGCGCACGTGTTCTCCACTGAACTAAGTCCCTAGCCCAAGCCCACTTATTTTCTATGGAAAACATTCTGAGTTTTGGTTCCAACTTTTGTAATTTTACTTTTGTAGGCTTCGTTTTCCTCAAGTTTGGTCTCCAGGAAACAAACTGTCATTTGTTGTTGTATCTGCCATACTAGCACCATGTATTGCTTACAATGGTAGCTACTATCTACTACGATGGCATTTTTTTGGTGTACACGTGTGTTCTGTGGGTATGTGCATGTGTCCATATGAACCTGTGTGCACATATAAAGGGGCCCATAGATCAACACTGGATGTCTTCCCCATCCCTCTACTTTAGTTTTGGAGACAGGGTTGCTCACTGATGCTGAGCCCATGGTTTGGTGAGCTCCAGGGATCCAATGTCTCTGCTGCCGTAGCACTGGGGTTTCAGTGCTGAGCTCAGCTGTTATGGCTGCTTTGGATCTGAACTCAGGCACTCATGTTTTCGTAGGCATTTTTACAGCTTCTAGAACTGGTATTTTGGATAATTAGACTACATTACTTCTCAGTTCATATTTTCAAAACGAATAAAACAGAATGATTAATATTTTGTCCCTGAAACTAATAAGGAATGGATGAGAACACGTAGGGATTCAGACATGGCTGTAGCTTCTCTGCTACTCTGTGGGTTCTTCTTCTTCTTTTTCCTACTCTTTATCCCCCCTGGTTTCCCCGAGCATCACTAGATAGGAGAGAAAGAAGGAGAGAGGGGAGAGAGGGAGAGGGAGAGTGACCCCTGAATCTAATTTCTTTCCCCTTGTGTCTTCTTGAGCACGACCACTAATAAAGCACAGCCACCCTCCCTAAAGGACCGACAACCATCAACCCTACCGATGGGGCTCAGCATTAAATACCCTCTGAAGAGTTCCCAAAATTCCAAACACCACACCATCTGCAGCTAACAAAACCACACTTCTGCTAGAGCAGGAGGCAGATCATGGTCGGCTTTGTGGTCAGTCTGAAGCAGCGCCACATCCCTACACCTGGGATTAAAATGAAAGCACATTCTTATAATATTCCTGTTGTTTTTAAAGAAATCAAGACTCTAGAATCCTCACTAGAGATGGCTCAGTGGCAAGGGCTGTTCTACTAGAGGACTCTGATTTGATTTCAGCACCCACATGGCTGCTCAAAACCAGGAACTCTAGTTCCGAGGACCCAACATCCTCTTCTGCCTTCCACAAGCACTTGGCATATGGTACACAGACATGCATGTAGGTAAAACATCTACACATATAATATGAATAAATAAAATGAAAAGAAAACATAAAAAGTATTTACTGCTAGGTCTGGTGGCACATGCTTGTAATCACACGAGGGAGGCTAAGGCAGGAGGAGGAGTATGAATTCAGGGCCAACCTGAGGATCAAAATGAGATCTTGTCTCAAAAAATTTTTTTAAATACTTTGGACCCAGACATGTTTCCAGCACTTGGAAAGCTGAAGCAGGAGGATTGCCATTAGTTCCAGGTATGTCTGGGCTTCATGACAAGCAACAGTCTATCAAGGGTTACTACCAAACAAGAGCTTGTTTCAAAAACCAAGAAAAGAGGCTGGAGAGATGGTTCAGAGCACTGACTGCTTTTCCAGAGGGTCAGAGTTCAATTCCCAACACCTATGTGGTGGCTCACAACCATCTGTAACTCTAGTCCCAAGGGATTCAATACCCACTTTTTGGCCTTTTTAGACATCTGATATACATGGGGTACAAAGATATATATGCAGGCAAAGTACCCATACATGTAAAATAAGTAAACAAAAATAAAAGAAGAAAAGAATTGGAAGCTGGGCAGTGGTAGCATATGCCTTTAATCCCAGCACTTGGGAGGCTGAGGCAGGCAGATTTCTGTGAATTTCACACCAGCCTAGTCTACAGAGTGATTTACAGGGCAGCCAGGGTGACACACAAAGAAATCCTATCTCAAAACAACAAACAATAAAAAAGCAAAACAATTTTGCTGAAAGGACCCAAATATAGCTGTCTCTTGTGAGACGATGCCGGGGCCTAGCAAACACAGGAGTGGATGTTCACAGTCAGCTATTGGATGTATCACAGGGCCCCCAATGGAGGAGCTGGAGAAAGTACCCAAGGAGCTAAAGGGATCTGCAACCCTATTGTTGGAACAACATGATGTACTAACCAGAACCCCGGAGCTCTTGTCTCTAGCTGCATATGTATCGAAAGATGGCCTAGTCGGCCATCAATGGAAAGAGAGGCCCATTGGACTTGCAAACTTTATATGCCCCAATATAGGGGAATGCCAGGGCCAAAAGAATGGGAATGGGTGGGTAGGGAAGTGGGGGGCGCTATGGGGGACTTTTGGGATAGCATTGGAAATGTAATTGAGGAAAATATGTAATAAAAATATTAAAAATCAAAAAAAAAAAAGCAAAACAAAACAAATAAACAAAAGAGTTGAGATGCAACTTAGATGGATGGCAGAGTCATTACTTAGTATGCATGAAGTCCTGGGTTTAATTCCAGCACTGTATAAACCAGATGTATGTGTGTGTGTGTGTGTGTGTGTGTGTGTGATAACATACACCTCTAATTCCAGGCAGGAGGATCAGAAATTCAAGGACATCCTCAGCTATACACACCAGCCTAGGATAAAAGAACTCACTGCAAAAATGAAACACACACACACTCTCACACACACACAAATGCACACAAAGGACCGATAGTAGAGGCTCAAACCTATAATCCCAGACTTGGGTGGCAGTGGCAGAAGGATCTCTGAAAGTTCAAAGCAAGACTTATCTACACAAGTTTCAGGCCAGGCAGGAATATATAGTGAGACCCCCGTGTCCAAAATAAGTTAAAACCAAGCCAAACAAACAAAAGAGCAGTTTGCAAACTTTAATATGCACATAAATGTATGCAAATGTTTTCTAACCTATATGTGTACCCAGCATTGGACACATCTATTTGAAATCCACACCATAATCTTGGAAACGGATTAACCTCTTTTCACAGGTGAAAGAACAGACTTTAATACGGGGCCAGGCCCCCAGAACCCCAACTGCTAGCCCAATGCTTTCTTTCACCAGTTTACAAAGCTCTCTCCCTGCTCAGCCTTCTTTCTGGAAATCTCTAACAGCAGAGCTGTGTAGAAAAGGAATGAACATGAACTTGGAACAAAATGATGGCAAATGTTTCCAATTAAAATGAAGACACAGGCACTTGTCAATGTATTTACTGCCCAGTTTCCTGAACGTCAAACGCCAGGCGGTGGTTGGGGTGGTGGCATTCCTGGAGCCCTGGCAGGCAGCAGTCTCCGGAAGCTTCTTTGTGCCAACTGCCACAACAGAGCTGCCCTGTCTGGGAACCCCAGTGGAAACAACAACGGGTCTCAAAGGCACTCATACTTTAGTGAGAATTGAAAAAGGACATGGGCTTTAAATTTTCCTGGAAAAATCGTGGCTTCTTTGCATGGAGATACCAATTTATCAGGTGGGGTTTGTGACTTGGTTTGTAGGAAATAATAGAAGTCTGCGTCTGAAGCTCGGCAGTGGTGGCACATGCTTTTTTTTTTTTTTTTGGTTTTTCGAGACAGGGTTTCTCTGTGTAGCCTTGGCTCTCTTGGAACTCACTCTGTAGACCAGGCTGGCCTCGAACTCAGGAATCCGCCTGCCTCTGCCTCCCGAGTGCTGGGATCAAAGGCGTGTGCCACTACCATCCGGCTGGCACATGCTTTTAAGCCCATCACTCAGAGGCAGGCGGATTTCTGAGTTAGAGCCCAGCCTGGTCTACAGAGTGAGTACCAGGAGAGCCAGGGCTATACAGAGAAACCCTGTCTCAACAAAACAACCACTACCACCACCAACAAAAAGAAGTCTGGGTGTGATTCATCCTCAACTTCAGGAGTGAAGTTGCTTCATTTTCCTCCTACCTCCAGCTCCTGGATGATGACTCCCTTATCCTCTCTTTCTTCTCCGCTAGAAGGGAAACAGAGAAGTACCGTAAGAAAGCAAGTCCTGTCTAGTATCTGAAACACAATATATTACAGTCTGTGGTTGACCCAGTGCTCACCTTACACAGTGTGTTTGAGAATTGGTACAAGGTTGCCCCCCAAAGTCTTCTCTGTAAAACTTGCAAGATCTTATATTTCTGCTGTAATGGTTGAAAAGTTTTTAGGTTATATATATGTATATATAAGACCATATATAGTTAATAAATTATATACATATATATATACACATATGTTTTTGAGACAGAGTTTATCTAATTTTTTTGAATACGTTTTTGTTTGTTTGTTTTTTGAGACAGGGTTTCTCTGTGTAGCCCTGGCCATCCTGGAACTCACTCTGTAGACCAGACTGGCCTCAGTCTCACAGAGATCTTCCTGTCTCTGCTGGATTAAAATTGTGAGTGTATCTTCTTCCCTGGAGCCACAGAACTCAGTTGTGGAAAATCAAACAAAAGCCTTACCTATGGAGTTGGCTGAATTACAGCAAAAATTCAGGTCCTAGTTTGGAAGGTATCAACAGTTAAGCTAAGGGCACTTACTGGTTAGGGAATGGGATACTATAATTTGAGATGGCTATGTGTGGGAGAACCCTATTGAAACTGAGAACTTTGAACCCTCAGATCCGAGTTTAATCTCACCTGACGAATAGTCTCTCCACCTGCAGTAGATGTACTCCGTCCTCTACCACTGCTGACTGAGGAAATCAATCCTTCACTTTCCCTGAAGGAAATGCTAGACACTACTAATGATCCTCAGGGCCCACCAATAGCTGTCTCTAGACCTACAACCAGACTCAAGGCTATGCAGGCTCTTAGAGGGTTGGTTATTTCCTCAGTTTCAGAATGTATAACTGGGACAGATATACTTAGATTCCCTGACCTATGGAGTAAGCTGGGCATGCTGGTACAAGCCTTCAATCCCAGCACGTGAGAGGCAGAGACAGGAGGATCTCTGTGAGTTCGAGGCCAACCTAAACTACAGAGTGAGTTCCAGGACAGCCAAAGCTACACAGAGAAACCTTGTCCAGAAAGGAAAAGAAGTAAAAGAAAATGAAAAGAAAGAAAGTGTAGTCCACGAGGAAACTCACTACACTACTAAGGAGCTTAATGAGTTTGCTAATTCAACCAAGCCAAAGCCTGGAGAATATGTGTGGGAATAGATTTCAAGGGTGTAGGAGAACATAAAACCGAATCAGGCTGAGTTTATTGATATAGGCCCACTGAATGCAGAATCTAGGTTTAATATGTAAGCTTGTACAGATGTCAAAGATTTTGCTTGAATGGTTGGCTGAAATATTTCTCAAAAGATGGCCTACTGAAAAGGAGCTGGAGATGCCTGATATCCTTGGTTTAGTGTTGATGAAGGGATGCATGGCATAGGGAGTCTACAATGCTAAAGTGGATATGCTGTGTAAAACCTGATGGTCCATAGTGGGAAGGCCAGAAAGGCAGCCCTTCACTAATTCTGTCAGATGGGCACCAGCACATCAGAAGAGCTTTGTTGTTGCCCTTTTCCTTGTGTCAGACCTTTGGGTTCGAGACGCTGCTGCTTAGTTGGTTGAATTGAATGTAGCGAATTTATTTGGGCCCCAAAGTAGCAGGGGCCCTGAGGCAGCACTGAATTGCCTAAACACTGTCCAGAATGGCTATACCCATAAGCACAGCACAAAGTGATTTTGGTGGCATGACTCACATGGACCTTTGGTATGGGCTAATTAAGCATGGTGTTTCCAGGCATGAAATAGATAAGAAGCCTACTGCATGTTTTGTTTGATCTGTGTAAGTGGAAAAATTCTCAAACAAATGGATGGTAGCAAAGGGAATCTTGGGCTGTGAACCAATTTCTGCCAGTTTGCAGACCTAGAATCCCTTAAATGAAACCACAACCAGGTCCCCCCCCCCCCCCCCCCCCCGTGGAAGGACCTTGATAAATTCCTGAGTTTTACTGTTAACCTTTCTCTAGTCCTTCCCCAGAGGGACACACAGCCTTTTAAAAGGGTATAGTACTATACATTGGGGGAAGGGAAGCAATCAGATATTCTGGGGTCTGTTAGGTACTGGTTCTGAACTGATGCTGCTTCTGGGAGACTCTATGAGACATCCAGACCTTCAGTTAAACTACATGTTTATGGGGGCCATGTGATTTATAGAGTTTTGACTGAAGTCCAGCTCACAGTAGGTTCAGTGAGTTCCCATGCTCGTCATGTGGTCATTTCCTCAGTTTCAGAATGTATAACTGGGACAGATATACTTAGATTCCCTGACCTATGGAGTGATCTACTATGGTTGGAAAGGCTAAATGGAAGCCTTTAGAGTTGCCTCTATCAGGGAAAATTGTGAATCAAAAGCAGTATTGTATTCCTGGAGGAATTGTAGAAACCATCGAGGGCTTGAAGGATGCAAGGGTGGTTGGTGGTTGTCACCACATCTCCCTTTAACTCTCCTGTTTGGCCAGTACAAAAGACACATGGATCATGAAGAATGAGAGCTGACAATCGAAAACTCAACCAAGTAGTGACTCCAATTGCAGCTGGTGTGCAGATGTGGTGTTCTTACTTTAACACATTAACACATCTCCTGGTACATGGTATGCAGCTATTGATCTAGCAAATGCCCTTTTCTCAGTACCTGTCCATAAGGACCACCAGAAGTAATTTACTTTTGGTTGGCAAGGCCAGCAGTATACTTTTACAGTTTTACTGCAAACATTTTATTAACTTTTGAGCCTAATGATGTAACTCAGAAAATATCTTGATGGCCTGAATCTTTCACAAAATATCACATTGGTCCACTATGTTGCTGACATTATGCTGATTCAACCAAGTGAGCAAGTGGTAGCAACCACTTTGGACTTGTTGGTAACACACATGTGCATCAGAGGATAGAAAATAAATCAAACCAAAATTCAAAGGCCTTCTATCTCAATCAAATTCTTGGGATTTCAGTGGTGTAGGACGTGCAGAGATAGATATTCCTTCTAAAGTGAGAGATAGGTTATTGTACCTGGCTCTTCCTACTGCCAAGGGGGGGTGGGGAACATGTTTAGAGGGCCTGTTTGGATTCTGAAGACAACATGTTCCTCACTTGGGTGTTACTCCAGCCAGTTTATCAAGTGACTTGAAAAGCTGCTAGCTTTGAGTGGGGCCTAGAAAAGGAGAAGGCTCTTCAACATGTCCAGGCTGCTGTGCAGTCTGCTTTACCACTTGGATCATATGATCTAGCAGACTTGATAGTACTTGAGGAGTCAGTGACAGAGAGGGATACTGTTTGGAGCCTTTGGGATTTTGGAGCAAGGCTCTACCATCATCTGTGGACAACTTTGAAAGAGAGCTCTTGGCCTGCTATTGGACCCCAGTAAAAACTGAACATTTGACAATGGGCCACCACATTACCATGTGACCTGAGCTGCTCACCATGAGCTGGGTATTAATTTAATCCATCAAGTCATGAAGTAGAATGTGCATAGCCGCAATCCATTATCAAATAAAAATGGTACAGACATGATTGGGCCCAAGCAGGTCTTTTTTTTTTTTTAAAGATTTATTTATTTATTATATGTAAGTATACTGTAGCTGTCTTCAGACACTCCAGAAGAGGGCGCCAGATCTTGTTACGGATGGTTGTGAGCCACCATGTGGTTGCTGGGATTTGAACTCTGGACCTTTGGAAGAGCAGTCGGGTGCTCTTACCCACTGAGCCATCTCACCAGCCAAGCAGGTCTTGAATGCACAAGCAAGTTACATGGAGACTTTATCCAAATGCCTATGGTTTCCACTCCCATTATAATGCCAAGTGCTTTCAAGCCTGCATCCATAGCCCTATGGGGTATGTGCAGAGACAATCTCTGTGCACTGTGCCTGTGCATCACCTGTCAACACAAAGTTGATGGCCAATGAGCTGAGGCAAGATTAGAAGATGGGACATCTGGCAGAGAGAGATAGGAATTCTGGGAAAGAGTCAAGAGTAGGAGATTTTGCCCCAGACTCAGAGGAGCCAGACAAATGAAACTGAGGAGAGGCAACTAGCTATGTGGTAGATGTAGACTAGAATAAATGAGTTATAGAAGTTACAAGCTAGTTGGGGAACAAGTCAAAGCTTATGGCCTAGGCATTTATTCATAAATAATCAGGTCTCAGAGACATTATTTCAGGAGCAAAAAGGCTGGGTAGAAAAGCTTGTGGCTAAGATATGTCCTGAACTTGGTTTACTTAGGGTTCTGCACGTTATACAGACACCACCTGGGCCTGGACAGCAGCAGCGTTACAACCCCTTTGTGGGACAGCCCTGAGAAACTAGCAAAGGGGAATCTTTAGAACGGGTAGAACTTCAAGCAGTGCACATGGTCATATATTTTGCTTGAAAGGAAAAATGACCACAAGTACAATTGTTCTGATTCATGGACTGTAGCCAGTGAGTTGGCTTGATTGTCAGGGACTTGAAAAAAAACATGATTGGAAAATTGGTGAGAAATGAATCTGGGGAAGAAGTATGTGACTAGATCTCTCTAAATGGGCAAAGCAGTGAATACTTGTGTCGTATGTAAATGCTGATCCAAAGGTGGCTTCAGCAGAGGTATTTAATAATCAAGTAGACAGGAAGATCTGTTCTGCGGACAGCCAGCCTCTCCCTTTCCTTTCCAAGCATCCCTACTGTTGCCCAATCCCATGAACAAAGGAGCCATGGTGGCAGAGATGGGAGTTATGCATAAGCCTGACAACATGGACTTCCACTCAACAAGGCTGGCCTGCTTAAAGTTGCTTCTGAGTACCAGATCTGCCAAATACCAACACTGAGTCTCAGATCTGGCACCATTTCCCAGGGTGACCAGTCAGCAACCGGTGGCAGGCTGACTACATTAAGCCACTTCCTCCATGGAAAGACAATGTTTTTTTGTTTTGGTTTGGTTTGGCTTGGTTTTTTGTTTGTTTGTCTTTGAGACAGGGTTTTTCTGTGTAGCCCTGGCTGTCCTGGAACTCACTTTGTAGACCAGGCTGGCCTCGAACTCAGAAATCCGCCTGCCTCTACCTCCCAAGTGCTGGGATTAAAGGCATGCGCCACCACGCCCGGCTTGAAGGACCATGTTTTGTCCTCACTGCAGTGGATACTTATTCTGGTTATGGATTTGTCTTTCCTGCATGTGGAGCTTCTGGCACAACCACCATCCATGGACTTACAGAGTGCCTCATCTACCATTCTATTACTCCATATAACATTGTTTCTGGCACAGGAACTCATTTCACAGGCAGAGATGTTCACCAGTGGCCTCACAATCATGGAAACCACTCGTCTTCTGTTCCCCAACAACCTGAAGCAGCTGGCCCAATACAAAGATGGACCTGCCCTTTGAAGACACAGTTAAAGTGCCAGCCTGGAGAGCTACAGCAGGGTTCTGCAGAAGGCAGGCTATACTTTGAATCAGTGTCCAATATATGGTATAATTTCTCAGAGAGCCAGGATCCCCAGGTTCAGGAATTAAAGGGTGGAAAAGGGAATAGTTCCACTCACTATCACTCTAGTGATCCACAAGGAAATTTTTGCTTCCCGTTTCTGAGCCCTTGAAATCTTCTGGCCTAGAAATTTTGGTTCCAAATGGGGGAGCACTCCTGCCAGAAGCAAAAACCAAACATTCCTTTGATCTGAAGCTCAGACTTCCCCCAGCCACTTAAGCCATCAGGCTAAGAAACAAATAACAGTGGTAGGTGCAGTGATTGATTCAGATTACCAAGGGGAAATTGGATTGCTTCTACACAATGGAGGTAAGAGAGATTATGTCTGAGTGCAGAAGATCCTTGGTGCTAGCATGTTCTGTGATGAAATTCAACGGGAAACTATAACAGCCTAATCCAGGCAGGATGACAAATGGCTTAGACGCCTCAGAAATGAAGGTATAGGCCATTCCTCTAAGTACAGAACCAAGACCTCCTGAGGTGCTTGCTGAGGACCGAGGAAATATAGAATGGGTAGTAAAAGACAGTAGTTATAGATGTCAGGTAAGACCATGGGATCAGTTGCAGAAACAAGGGTTAAACTTGACATAAGTGTTTGTGTAGATACTTGTGTTTTCTTTCTTTGATTTCTTTATCATGCAATAAACATCAATAAAGAGACTATCAGTGGTTATCATCTTTAAGTTTGAAATACTAAAAGAATGTCACTCAAGGTACATTGTCACCTATTCTAAAATTTGTAATACATCTACAGTTGTGCAAGGAATAGTTATATCATGTTAGATATATTTATGACTGGGTTAAAATTTTATTCTATAAGTTCTGTCCCTCTAGAGAACCCTAACTAATACAATATGCAGTAAGACAGGAAGCATTATGGAAAAATACTTGTATTTTCTAAAAAATTAGAAAGGTGGGACATGTCCAATCAAGGAAAATAACTGACAATATTTGTTGTCAATAATAAGTTTTGGGTTTTCAAGGGAAACGATTGAAATTTGGAAACTTATATCCATCACTGTGGATTTTGATAGCTTTCATAACTTAAACACTCCCCAGATAAGACTGGTAGCACTATTAACAAGTATTACTTAATATTTTATAAAAAACAATTTGTTTTTATGTACATTGGTATTCTGCCTGTATGTATGTCTGTATGGGGGGTGTCAGATCCCCTGGAACTGGAATTATAAACAGTTGTGAGCTGCCATGTGAGTGCTGAGAATTGAACCCAGGTTCTTTGGTTAAAAACAGCCAGTGCTCTCAACCACAGAGCCATCTCTCCAGCCCCAACATCTATTACTTGGTATTATATAATGAATTCTGTCATTCTTTGGACAATCTATATAAGTCAGTGAACCGACATTGTCCAGATGACTAGTGGAACGCTTCATATTTTAACATCAGGCTGAGTAAACATTCATCAAGACACAACCCAGGCCCTGCTTAGTGGCACATGTCTTTAACCCCAGTCCTCAGGAGGCAGAGGCAGGTGGATTTCTGTGAGTTCAATGCCAGCCTGGTCTACATCATGAGTTTTAGGACAGCCAGTGCTACACAATGAGACTCTGTCTAAACAAAACAAAACAAAACAAAACAAAACAAAACAAAACAAAACAAAACAAAAATCCCCCATATCCAGAAACTCAAAAGTTGGAGATGGTAGTTGCAAGCCAGCATTCAAGAAGCTGAAGCACAAGGATGCTTGGGCTGTACAAACAAAGAACCTCAAACAAGAGAAAGCAACCAATGAATCTTAATGTAGTAGATTCAAAACTGTAATCATAATTTCAGATCTTCAATGCAGCTAACCTTAAACTGCCATGTAAAAACCCCAAACTCCTACTTGTCCAAGTTTTTGCTTCTGTTTTATGGTACTACAGATTGAACCCACTACATTCTAGCTAAGTGCTTTACTAGTGAGCTAAACCTTCAGCCCAGGTAAGATTTATATGGCGTCAAGAGAATATCTATAGTAACCTGAAAGGGCTATTAATATATTCCTACCTTTCCCCAGTACAGATCTATATGAACTGGACTTTCTCTCATATCATCCCCAAACCAAAATATTTTCAAGACTGAATGTCCAAGCAGATACAATATTCTAGTGCTGTTTATTTTTGAAGATTTTATTTTGTAAGAGTTTGCATGAGTGTAGGTATACATATATGAGGTCACATCTGCTTGTGCATATGCAAAGACCAGAGAAGAGTGTCAGATCCCTCAGAGCTGGAGTTACAGGCACTCATGTGAATCCCAGCTCTTTTGTGAGTGCTAGAATTTGAACTCTGCTTCTCATAACTGTGCATCAAGCCCTTTTAACCACTGAGCCACCTCTCCAGCCTCCAATACTCTAGGGCTCTTCTATTAAGCTGGACATTAATGAGATTTGTAGAAATGTAAATGTATGAGTTTCTGTATATCACGTGTGTACATGTCCTAGGAGGCCACAAAGTGTCGCATCCCTGGGAACTGGACTTCTAGGTGATTGTGAGCCACCTGATCTAGGTGCTGGGAACTGAAGCCCAATCCTCTGCAAGAGCAGTAAGTACTCTTAACCACAGAGCCTTCTCGCCAACCTCTTGGCGCTTCTTATTACATTCTGGACATTAAAAACCTCAAAGATGCGTGATTTGTAAATACTTTCTCCATCACTATTGTTAAAATAACCTTTGACAATTTTAAAAAATTAAATAGCCAGAAGTGGTGACAGAGACCTTTAATCCCAGAACTGGGGAGGCAGAGGCAGGGGAAGCTCTATCCATTCAAAGCTGGTCTAGTCTATATAGAGTTCCAGGCCAATCAGGGCTACAGAGTGAAACTCTGTCTCAAAAATCTCTTTAAATAATTAAAAAATAAATTCCAATTTATTATTTCTTTTGCTGCTTGTTTCTTTGGTGTCTTAGTAAACCAATGCCAAATCCAAAATTAAATCCAAGCCCAAAAGAAAATTTGCTCATTTATAGAACTGACGTATTGTTTGCTGGCTTGCTTGCTTGTTTTGAGACAGAATCTCGCATACCCCAGGCTGGCTTTGAACACCTGACTCCCCACCTCCATCTCCTCAGTGCTATGATTACCAGCATGTGTCTGGGTTCTTCTTCATTTTTAATGAAGTGCCTGGAATTTCCCTGACACATTGTATCTGCTCAGCAGTTCCAAGCTCTCATGTCAGGCATCTCACAACTGACTGTGACTCAAGTTCCAAGGAATCCCATGGCGATCCACATGCAAAACGCCAGCCATAGACCAGGACTTCATCTGATAGAACATGTTTAAAAAGCCTAGTGTGGTGGTGTAGACTTCTGATCCCAGCATCATACAAGACCATAAGTTGGAGATCATGGCTGCACATCAAGACCCATCTCAAAGCAAAACCATAAGCAAAATGAATGAAGTTTTAATCTCTTTCAGCAATGATTTATAATTTTCAAGGTACAATTTATTGTACTTTGATGCTTTTAACATTATTTTAAAGGGAATTGTTTTTTTTAATTCCTGTTATTTAATAATTTGTGTGTACGTGTGTGTTTGGGTGGATATATTTGCATGCGTCTGTGTCCTTAAAGGCTTTCTGTGAATATGATTATCTCCTCTTCAAGTCAAGATAGTTTCCTTCTTTTCAGCTTGCATACTTTACCTTCTGTCAAAGAGCTCTGCCTAGAACTCCAGGGTCCGCCTGAATACAAGTGCTGAAACGGGGCATTCTGGATTTTTCCCCTGTTTTTTAATTAATTAATTACATGTATTTATTTTTGAGACAGGGTTTCACTATGTAGCCTTAGCTAGCTAGAACTGGTTCCTCAGACCACACTGACCTCGATCTCATAGAGATCCACAAGTCTCTGAAATATTTATTTTTAATCATGTATATATGTGTGTCCATGTGAGTGTATATGTATGGATGTGTGTGTGTGTGTAGATAGGTGTCTGGAAGTGTGTGAATGGATATGTGTGTATATGGATATGTATGGGTGCATGGATATGTGTGTGTATATATAGGTGTATAGATGTGTGTGCATATGTATGGATGTGTGTGGATGTGTATGAATGTGTAAGTGTATGGATATGTGGGTATATGGATATGTATGGGTATGGGTGCATGGATATGTGTGTGCATATGTATGGATGTGTGTGCATATGTATGGATGTGTGTGGATGTGTATGAATGTGTAAGTGTATGGATATGTGGGTATATGGTTGTGTGCGGGTTCCCTCAGAGGCACCAGGTGTCATATCCCCTGGAGCCAGAGTCATAGGCAGTTGTAAGTCACTTGACTTGGGTTCTGAGAATCTTACCTTATTCAGGTCCTTTGGGAGAGTAATACACACTGCTGAGCCATCTCTCCAGCCCCTGTTTTATTTCATAGATAGATATATAGATAGATAGATAGATAGATAGAGCCTGTATGTCTGTCTGTGTACTACATGCATGTGGCGCCTGTGGAGGCTAGACTAGAAGGCATCAGAGCCACAACAAGTAAAGTTACAGGAGAAACCAGCACAGAAGTTCAGGGAACAGAAGCAGCATCTGGAAGAGACATCAGTGCTCTTTAACTGACAAATAATTTCTCCAGGCTATTTACAGTTTTATGTATGTATGTATGTATGTATGTATGTATGTATGTATGTATGTTTTCATATGAGGCCAAGCAGAAATAATTCTGAGAAATATCTCCTCACAGGTATATTGTCCCTAATTTAGGAAATTGTATCAACAGCAAACATAATGAATCCTAAGTACCCGGGAAAGAGCCTGGTGGCCAGGCGCTGGTGCAGTCACTTCTCTGCACTGAGGGAGGCAGAGAGAGGATGACCTGGGGGAACGCAGGTGCATGTGCTTGCATGAGCTCTGTCCCTATCTTTCCAATTACCTGATACTGTTGCCATATCTGATTTTGAACTTATACACGTTGGATCCTGCATGAAGGAACCTTGTCTCTGGAAACGGGTAGGTGAATGGTTTTAAACTCATTGTTTTTGATGGCAGCCTAAAAAAAAAAGTAGAAATATTAATCAGTAATAAGCTAAAGATGGCTCCTTAAATATAGGAAAGGAAGCCTATTTAATTCACAGCATCTCTTCAGGGGTAAAATGTTCAACATAATATCAGTGGCCATGAACCAGGCTCACTCAGCACAGCTGTTGATTACGTGGACCATTCTCTTACCCATATAGTGAGGATACATGCTATAGTGAGGATACATGCTATAGTGAGGATACATGCTATAGTGAGGATACATGCTATAGTGAGGATACATGCTATAGTGAGGATACATGCTATAGTGAGGATACATGCTATAGTGAGGATACATGCTATAGTGAGGATACATGCTATAGTGAGGATACATGCTATAGTGAGGATACATGCTATAGTGAGGATACATGCTATAGTGAGGATACATGCTATAGTGAGGATACATGTTATAGTGAGGATACATGCTATAGTGAGGATACATGCTATAGTGAGGATACATGTTATAGTGAGGATACATGCTATAGTGAGGATACATGCTATATTGGAACCATATTTGTATAAACGCAAAAAGAGAAAATTCAAGTTTGTTTGGTTTTATTTATTTATTTTTTTTTTGAGACATGGTTTCTTTTGAGACATGGTCTAGCCCTGGTTGTCTTAGGACTCACTCTCTAGACCAGGTTGGCCTTGAACTCAGAGATCTACCTGCCTCTGCCTCCCAAGTACTGGGATTAAAGGCGTATGCAACATTCAAGATTTCATTTTTCATTTTATGACTGTGCTGATTGGTTATAGTGTCTGTTGTTGACTTGACACTAGCTAGACTAGTTTGGAAGAGGGACCCTCAACTGAGAAAATGCTTCCATCAGATTGGCCTGTGGGCCAATATGTGAGGCACGGTCTTGATTAATGACGGATGTGAGCCATTGTGGGAATTGTGGGAAGTGCCACCGTTGGGCAGGTGGCCCTGAGTTGTATGGGAAACGGAGCAAGTCAAGGCGAGCTATACAGTGAAAGCATTCCTCCATGGTCTCTGCCTCAGTTCTCAGAGCCTTGGCTCTCCCTGATGATGAACTGTAGCCTCTAAGCCAACCCCTTCCTCTCCTAGTTCTTTTTGGTCATGATGACGTATTGCACCAACAGAAAGCAAACCAAGACAAGTCACATTTTGCATGAGTTCAGAGATAAAAATCAGCGAGACTGATTTTTCTACATGCCAGAAGAGGGCATCAGATCCCATTATGGATGGTTGTGAATCACCATGTGGTTGCCGGGAATTAAACTCAGGACCTCTGAAAGAGCAGCCAGTGCTCTTAACTAACCTCTGAGCCACCTCTCCAGCCCACACCTCCAGCCTCTCTAGGGCTTTCCTGTAGTTTAGAAAGTTTACATGTTAAAGCACCAATCATAAACATTGCAGTTTCTTGGCCTTTACTTGCAGGACTTTTAATAATAAAGAGGTCTAGAGTTTCCAAGGATCAAAGTTACCGAGTTGTATACAACTCCTGGACATTGATTTTAATAGAAACAACTGAGATATAATGAACACAAAACAGAATTTTTGGTCAGCCCTAATGTTCCTACTGGATTTTTGAACATCAGTCTCTCTTCTCTTCTCTCCATCTTTTCCTCTTTAATAAGAAACATTTCAGGCAAGTCCTTACTTTGTAAGCCAGGCTGGCTAGGAACAGTGTAGCCTAGGCTGCCTTCAAACTCATGGCAATTCTCCACCTTAGGCTTGAGCCTCAGTTTTCCTACACAGTGACAATGGCTGTTTTTGCTTTAAGAACAAAGGGTCCTATGTGGTTCAGACTGACCCTGAACACAAAACAGGTTTTGTTTTTTAAGATTTATTTATTTTTATTCAAGTACACTGTAGCTGTCTCCAGTACAGCTTCACTGTAGCTGAGCTACTGAGCTCAGGGATCTTCCTGCCTCAACCTTCTAAATAGCTGGTGATGAGGTTTGGTCTGTTGCTATGTATTTTAATACTAAATTCTATATCTCAAAGTCTAGTTGTCTCAAGACAGTGAATTCTTCATTATGCCAGCTTTTGTTGTGAAAACCTAGCTCCTTAATTTAAAACTATTGGTTGATTAAAGAGGCCTACAGCCTGTAGCTGGGCAGAAGAGAGGTAAGCAGGGCTTCAGTTCCTGGGCTTGGTGTCTAGGGCAGAGACCACAGAGGAAAGTGGAGGAAGAAGGAAGGTACCATGGGGTAGGTGGATCCTGAGGGCATGACCATGAGAGCCAGCCTGTTGGCAGAACATGACAAATAATGTCAGGGTTATTGACAGGAAAGTAGACAAAATAGCACAGAGGGTTGATATCTGCCCAGCTCTAATTCTTTAAGGCTTATTATAAATATAAAGGTTTTGTTTCTTTTATTTAGGAACTAAACCATCTAAGGTGGGGTAGAAACCCCCAAACAATATTTACTGAAACAAGCTGGGGTCTCAGGGTGTGACTAGCTAACAACCACTTTTACTACCCCCTATTCTGTGTTCTGAATAGGTATTCTCTCACTTGCAGCTTATGCAACAGGCAGCATAAACTTGACAGAAGAGGAAGCTGAAGTACTTCTGAAGGAGTGTATGTCCATCAACTACTTTGTTAGCCTAACTTCTTCAAGTTATAGAGAGGAAGAAACCAAGATTATAAACATAAACTCACACTACTGAGTCCATATGCTTATGCATCCCAACAAAGCCTTGAGCTCACTAATGTGGTTATTGTGGTCCAGACCTGCCTCCCATTCACAACAACCTTCCTGCCTCAGTCTCCCAGAGTTCTGGTATTGCATGCATACATTGTCACAGTCTGTACTCGTTTCATTATTTTTTCCTCTGTATCTTACACCCTTTCTTTCTGTTCAGCAGAGAAAAATCTGTGGCAACATTATAAAAGATATGTGCAGAGCAAGGGGGGGAAGCGGAATGAGTTGGGCTGGAGTGAGCAGAGGTCCTGAGTTCAATTCCCAGCAACCACATGAAGGCTCACAACCATCTGTACAGTTACAGTGTACTCACATACATAAAATAAATAAGTCTTTTTAAAAAATCTATGTGCCAAAGAAACTGAATTTCTTGAAATTTCCAAAGTTCAAGTCTGGGCTGTAAGTAAGGAGGTATCCCAGTGTCTGATCTTGGCTGTTTGGAGGCAGGGACTATTTAGAGTAGAATTTCAGTCAAAAATGAAAAGTAATTTCTGCCAATTGCAAAGCTACCAGAGAGGAAATGCTGCGCACATCCTGAGGGGAAAAATGGTAATTTTCCCTTGCTCAGGGGATGGCAGGAATCCAAGGTGAAGTGGATCAGCGTTGGATTCAGATGATTTTTCTAAGTAGGCAGGGAGCCCACCTAGTGAGGCTTAGGTTTGCCTCAGAAACTCAAGTTATTCAGAGCGCTGCAGATCCAGTCATCTTCCCACAGCCTATGGCCTGGGGCACGTAAGAAAAAGAAATGAAGGACATTTGCTAAAAATGAAAGTCCAAAGAGTAAGCTTCATGTGTTGCACCATGGTTGGCTGGCTGAGAAAATAAAAAACAGCTCTCTTCTAGCTGAGGCCTGTCCCTATTAATTGCTGGCTGCCTGCTTCAGATACAAACACCACACAATAATTACTTCATTTGAAAATAAAGATTAGACAGCATAGTCCAAAACAACCCCATGGCAGTAGTAGCTCAAGAATTTTATAGGGCTAGTTTCCAACTTTTGCTACTGTAGTGACAATTCTAGAATTTCGCTTTCTCAAAAAATAAAAATTAAAAAAAAATTGAAATGTAAATAAAATAACCAATAAAATTTAAAAATAACATTTGAAATGTAAATCAATAAAATAAAACAATAGAAATATTATAAAAATGTGCTTTTGTTTTAATCCCAGATGTGAGATGTGGGGCTGCTTCAGGCTGACCAAAGCAGCTATGATTTGCCTGGTCCTTCACTGGGGGTGTGGTTTTGTCAGCTCCAGATAGTTTCTGCAGTTGTGTGAAGTTTGGAATCATGGGAAATTTTCTTTTCTTTTTCTTTTTTTTAAAGATTCACTTATTTTATTTATATGAGTACACTGTAGCTGTCAGATACACCAGAACAGGGCGTCAGATCCCATTACAGATGGTTGTGAGCCACCATGTGGTTGCTGGGAATTGAACTCAGGACCTCTGGAAATGCATTCAGCGCTCTTAATCGCTGAGCCATCTCTTCAGCCCCCTGGGAACTTTTCAGAGAGTAAGTAAATTCTAGAACCTCAATAGGCAGGGTTGGTGGTTGGTGGTCATTTAGGGGGGGTGGTTGTGGTTAATTGTCATGTTCAAAGAAGAAACAAAATGAAGGAAATTAGATTCAGGGATCTCTATTCCCCCCCCCCCAGTCTATCCTTCTTTCTCTTCTATTTAGTGATGGGGGTAAGACAGATGGGGTGGGGAGATAAAAGGTGGGAAAAAAAGAAGAACCCGCAAGCAACCAAGACCAGCTGAGGACTACTGTAGTCATGGTGACATTAGGTGTCAGTAACTATTAAGTTGATGGGACCTTACAGAATAAAGGTCAAAGTCTAAAACTCTGGATGGAAGAAAACAAATCCAGGAAAGTTACAGGAAGCTGTACATCAGACATAAGAGCTTAGGAGACCACACCTTTGACTTGTTCTTTTCTTTTTTTTTGGAGGGGTGGTGGTGGTGGTGGTGGTTCGAGACAGGGTTTCTCTGTGTAGCCCTGGCTGTCCTGAAACTCACTTTGTAGACCAGGCTGGCCTCGAACTCAGAAATCCGCCTGCCTCTGCATCCCGAGTGCTGGGATTAAAGGCGTGCGCCACCACGCCCGGCTAGCCTGTTTCTTTCAACGAGATTTTTGCAGACAGGGCACTTACAGTTCAAACTATTTAATTTTAGAGGACACTGAGGGAAGCAACCTCAGCAAAGGAGGGATGTCTGTCTCCGTCACAGTGCTGTCTGGACGGATTGTGAAGAGTATGCTTCCTAGTTGGGCGTGGTGGCGCACGCCTTTGGTCCCAGCACTCGGGAGACAGAGGCAGGCAGATCTCTGAGTTCGAGGACAGCCTGGTCTACAGAGAAAAACCTGGTCTCAAGAAACAAAGACAAAACAAACAAACAGAAACAGTATGATTCCTTTGGTCTGCGAAATTTTCACCACAGCCTATCATTGTTCAGTCAGTTTATTAAATGATATCCTCTTCCCTCAGGTAATTCCAGGAAACTCATTCTGGCTTAAATATATTAAACCAAAATATCAACTTTTCTGATTAGTTGTTATTAAAATTATGATTGGGGTATGAAGAGTTAAGCCACATGATGCATTGTTTTCAAGAGCTGGGCAGGGTGAGTGGTGTGTGTCTTTATTCTCAACAGAGGCAAGATGATCTCTGAGTTTGATGCCAGCCTGGTCTCCATGTGAGTTTCAGGTTAGCCAGGGCTACACAGAAAGCAAAGAAACAGTGTTAAGTGTAGGTTTAGTGGCATACACCCTTAATCCCAGCTCTCCAAAGGCAGAGGTAGGTGGATCTGTGAGTTGCAGGCCAGCCTTGTCTACATAGTAAGACCCTGTCTCAAGAAAAAAATGTGTTAAAATATAAACAGGAAGAGACTGATGGTCAGCTCCAGATTCTTGGATGCTTCCGTGCTTCGTAACATCATCCTGTTCTTTTACCTGTTTCTTCTGATCCTTTCTACTAAGACATAACCTTTAACATTGGCCTCTGTGCTGCAAAAAATTTGCCTTTAGAGCTGTGTCAGATTTGATTTTGTTTAGCAGGGAAGGGTAAACAATAGTTGTGAAGATACTCTGAAAATAAAATTAAAATGTCTTAGGAAACAACTCAATAAATCAGAAGTCAAACTCTTAAATGACTCAGCTAAGTACACCTTCCATTTCTCCTTAACCACACTGAGAGCGAATGGAAGCTACCTCTGCTGAATAGGTAGGCCCCAGACTGTGCTCCTACTCTAGAAAACAACATTTCCTTTTCTCACTACCCTACCCAGTATCAGGTCCAAAAGAAACTGGTGACAACTGTGGTGGTGTCTATTAGCATACCAAGGCGCATGCTGCATCCCGCCTCTCCCCAGCTCTTCTCACAAGGTCGCCTACCCTAAGCTTCTCAAGTTCACCTGTCCCAGGAATCATTTTGATGTAAAACTGCAGGTAATAGGAATTTTTATTTTTATTTTGGTTATACCAACTGGGTCTACTGCTTAAAGCAGTAAACTAGAAGAAAGAGAAGCAAAGTTGTAGTTTCAGAAGGGCAAATGGCAGAAGAACAGCCTCATCAAGATAAAGAAAGCGCCTTTCACAAAGCTGAGCTATGAGCCCTGTGTCTCTGAGATACATAACTCAAGGGCCTTAGAGGCAGAAGGAGGGGACATGAAAGTGTGGAAGAAAGCTTCCAGGACACACAACTTTGTTCTTGGCATGGAACAGTGGAACACTCTGAGGAAATTAAGTTAATAGTAAAAATGTAGTTGGTTGTGGTGGCTTGCACCTGTAATTCTAGCACTGAGGAGGCTGAGGTAGGAGGATGGCTGCAAATTCAAGGGCAGCCTGGGCTACACAGCAAAACCCTGTCTTAAAAAAAGAAAATAAAATGAAAAAACAAACAAACAATAACAACAAAATCCAAAAAGACCTCCTCATTATATAAGGGAAGAAAACTTCACTCAGGAAATTTGAAATATTTTAATAGCTTTAATTCAATTTTTGGTGAGATATTGGGGATATAAAATTGTACTCACTAAATTTATGAAGACAGGCAATTTAGTGAAACTCAGTCTTAAAAACAAAGGCTCACTTATAGACTTCTTGCTCAGCGTTCATGAGGCCCTCAGTTCTATCCCTACTACTACACACACTAACCTGACAGGTCTACCCTGAGGTCATCTGACTTGGGCAGAGTTACACAGCAAGGCTAAGACTAGGCCAGCAGCCACATGTAGTGGCACACACCTTTAATCTCAGAATTTCTTATTTTGTTTATAGGTACAAATATGCCACAGCAAATCCAGGAGGTCAGAGGTCAGTTCTGCCACGCGGGACCCCTAGATGGAACTCAGCGGCAGGCTTGGCAGCAGGTACCTTTACCCACTGAACCATGTCACTGGCCTTAGGCATTTTAATATCTGGCTGCTAGGAAGAAAAGGACAGAAGCTGAGCGGTAGGTAGAAAGTTGCTGCTACCTGGGACCTGGAGCTTTTGTAGCGATAACTGGACTTGAGATGCATTACATTAATGGAGGAGAAGGATACAGGAATCAAGGATGACTTCTGGAAACTGGGTAAGCAATAGTGCTTACTCTTAACTGCCAATTCTGGAGAAAAAGCTGTAGGGGCTAGAACCTATAGCTCTGTTTCTGTGAAGTCTGACAGGACTTATACACTAGCTAAATGGTTATACTGAGGAAGCAGTGTCCTCCTCTGCAAGGGATGGAAACCAGGATGGAAATACAAAGTCGAGTCAGCAGTGTGCCAGTGGCACTGGAAGTTGTCAGAAGGGATGATATCATCTAGGGAGGAAGTGCAGAGATGGAACAAAGGCCTTCCTTATGAGGCTGTTTATGGATTATAGAGCCTATCCAAATCAAAAAGCATTGAAAGGCATCATAGAAGCCGCTGGCCTTTATGCAAACACATGCATGCACATCTGTACTCATCTGTACACATCCTCACGTTAACGTGTATATAAATAACACACACACACATACACAAACATGCACACTAGATGGTTGGTGGCTTTTTGTTTGTTTGCTTGCTTTGCTTTGCTGTTTTGACACAGGTTCTCAAGCAGCCCAGACAGGCCTTTAACTGCACCTAAAGATAATCTTAAATTCCTGACTCTCTTGCCTGTTCCTTTCAACTTCTAGGATACAGCTGCCTAGTTTACTGTAGTAATGTGTGGTGGTTTGAATGAGAATGGTCTCTATAGGCTCATGTTTGAATGTTTGGTCCCCAGTTGACACACTATTTGAGAAGGATAAGAAGGATTAGGAGGTATGAATTTATTGGAGTAGGTGTGGCCTTGGAGTAAGTGTGTTGCTAAGGATGGGCTTTGAAGTGTCAGGCCCTGTGTGTCTCTCAGCATGTTGCCTGTGGATCAGGATGTAGCTCTCAGCTCTGTCTCCAGCATCATGCCTGCTTGACACTATGATAATGGACTAACCCTCTGAAACTGTACACCAGCCCCAATTAAATGCTTTCTTTTATAAGTGTTGCCTTAGTCATGGTATCTCTTCACAGCAACAGAACAGTAATGAAGACAACTTGAAACAAGAGATGAACAGGGGGGCTGGTGAGATGGCTCAGCGGGTAAGAGCACTGACTGCTCTTCCAAAGGTCCTGAGTTCAAATCCCAGAAACCACATGGTGGCTCACAACCACCTGTAATATGACACCCTCTTCTGGCGCTTCTGGAGACAACTACAGTGTGCTTTCATATAAGAATAAATAAACAGATAAAAGAAACGTGATTTAAAAAAAAAAAAAAGAGATGAACAGGACCACATTACATAGACTCCTGTTGTTCCAGACAGAAGCTATCAGTAGGGTGGTCTTTAGTGATAAAATAGAACTGCAGTGTAGAGAGACCTGAAAGATGCCAACTCATGATCCAGTTACTTGACCAGGTGAAGGACAGGGACAGTCAAAGATGACTCCTGTGGCTATGCACCATGGCTCACACCTGAAACCCTAGCCCTCAGGAGGATGAAGGAGAAGTGTTATGAGTGTGAAGGCTGCTTGGGCTCAAGAGCCAGACCCTGTTGTTAAAAAAGGAAAGAAAGCAGACAAGATAGCTCAGAGATGAAAGTGTTTGTCATACAAGTGTGAAGACCAAAGTTAGGGCCTCCAGCACCCATGTAAATGTCTGGTGACTGGAATGCCAGCCTCAGGAGGCAGAGACAGGGATCTCCACAGCAAGCTGCCTAGCAAGACTGGTTGTACTCACAAGCTCTAGGTTTGATTGAGAGGCATCACCTCAATTGATGAGGTTGAAGAGTAATGGAGGTCAAATTCTAACATCAACTTCAGGCCTCGTACACATGTGAATACACATACACACACCACATACGCATGAAAATGAAAAAAGAAAAAGAAATGTTAAAAAAAAAAAAAGCAAACCCAGTTTGCTGAGAGCTACCCAGTTACCTGAACACCTATCCAAAGACATACACATGCCCTTCCTGGGGTCAACAGGGAATCTTAGGAAAGAAATTTCTTCAAATATTTTTCTTTAAATATAATTGTTTTTGCTATTATTGTTTTGTGTATATCGGTGTTTTGCTTCTATATATGTCTGTACACCACATTGAGCCTGGTGCCCACAAAGGCCAGAAGAGGACATCAGATCCCCTGCACCTGAAGTTACTGATAGCTGTGGACCCCCATGTGAGTGCTGGGAATCAAAACCTGGTTCCTCTCAGAGGAACCTGTGCACTTAGTCTATGAACTATTTCTCCAGCCCCAGAAAATAGGTCAGTCGCCCATCCCTGTGATCCTGGCACTCAGGGTGGAGGCAGGATCAGAAGTTCAAGGTCATCCTTAGCTATGTGCTGAGTTTCGGGCCAGCCTGGGTTACATGAGACCCTGATTCCATGAGTATCCAAACCAAAAACCAAACAAACAAAACAAACAAAAAATAAAGAAATGAGCAAAACCACCAAGCAAGAAAGACTGCAAAGCAAAACAAAACACAAGAAAAAACAACAAAACATGTGACAGGAAACATTTCAATGGAAAAGTCGTGTGTGTGTCTGTGCTCGTGTGTGTGTTTGTGTGTGTGTGTGTGTGTGCACGTGCGTGTGTGTGTGCACTATTAAACCTGGGTTAGGGAGTAGTTATAAGCCAGAATGAACACTCCCTTTGACTATCTGGAAGTTTCTGTACAGAAGGACTGGGTGGGGGGAGTGTCTGAGAAAGCTGGATAGGTGTCCCTGGCAACCATGGCAGCGCCCTGGCCATGAGAGGCTTGAAGAGCACTCCCCAGTAGCCCAGAAGACATAGCTCTCATCATCTCTGAGCTGGTTACCATCTGGAGGCTCACGGCGGCCATTCCCCGCCACTGCCACCCCAGCTCTCCACACTCTTCGAGCTTCCATCCTGCACCAGTGCCCAGCCTGCCCTTCAAGGCCTTAGAGCCAACCGCCGGGTTGGGCAATCCCCAAGCCAGGCCTCAGGGACCAGGGGTCCCTGCAGAGGCTGCGTGTGGGGCCCGGCCCAGCAACTCCCCTCCAAAGCCCGGGACACCAGCAGCGGGGCGGCGGTTACCTCAGCCTCGATCGCTCAGGCGCCGACCGCCACACTTGCCGCTCGCTCGCACACTGACTAGGGTTCCTCCAGCACCTCAGAAAAGTGGCCACGCTTGACTTCCTGCTCAGAAATCTTTTTTTTTTTTTTTCCAGAGAGGACGTCGAAGTCAAAGGACTGCGGGCCAGGGACTCAGGTTCTCGTCGGTCTCCTCTGAACTCGCTCGGCCTTTAGCTTGATGTGCACAGGCAAAGCCTTGGAACTTCCCGCCAAAGCCTCCGCGCACGCGCAGATTTGAGGCAGGGCGGGGTTTCACAAAACTGAAGCCTGCGCAAGAACACCTAACTTCTGAGCGTCACGCGCAGCCTCGTGACCTATCCCTTGGCTATGTTATTGTTTCTTTAAAAAAAAAAAAAAAAAAAAAACTTTCTCGCACCGGGCGTCCCAGCACTTGGGAGGCAGAGGCAGGCGGATTTCTGAGTTCGAGGCCAGCCTGGTCTACAGAGTGAGTTCCAGGACAGCCAGAGCTATACAGAGAAACCCTGTCTCCAAAAACAAACAAACAAAAACCGTGTGTGTGTGTGTGTGTGTGTGTGTGTGTGTGTTTTACAAGCAGCATTTTGCTTCCTTCCACCATGTAGGTTCTGGGAATGATGGGCCGGATGCCCAGGAGCGTTTTACACTGAGATTTACGCATGCATTGCTTTCTTCCCACCTGCGCACCTGCTCCAGTCGGGTACAAACTACTTTGAGGTCTCTCCTCTGTGCCAGGCACTCTCCATACATAGCACTGTGGTGTATGCTTGCCTTTCATCCTCATTGCCAGACCCTAGGGCAGATCTTTTGTAGTCTGATTTAATCCAACCAGGAAATGAAAGGACTTATGAAGTCAGGATGCTTGATCAGTCATGGTATTCTGCTTCCTGTTGGTCGGGTTTTATGTTCTGAATCATTAGGGAATTTGGCATCCTTGCCTACACAGCCTAGTGTGCTGGATTGGTGATGATGGGCCCGCATCTGTGGGAGATGGACCCGTGGCTCTCTGTTGTCCAAGCTCTGCATTTCTCTGCTTAACCTGCCGTTCCCTCCGTAAGGAGTAAGGACTGTCCTTCCGCACCCTCACCCCTTCCACATGCTTCCTCTTCATACTTAGAGCCATTAAGCACCTACTGGCTTAGGAAACTGAATCTCAGGGGCAGACTTGTTTTATCTAAAGAGGACCTCGTGGGCTGGGATGTAGCTCATTGGTTGGGTGCTTGCCTACCATGCACAAGGCTCCAGCGGTGCATATCTGAGCGGGTGCTGGAGCTCCCTGTAATCCTGCATTCAGGAGCAGAGGACCAGACGGTCATCCTGGAGAACACAGGAGTTTGGGATACATGAGACCCTGCCTCTAAAAACAGAGGGCTGGTCATGGAGGCCCACCACTAATCCAAGTCATGGGAGGCAGAGACAGGTAGATCTGAATTCAAGGCCAGCCTACTATCCTATCTCCTTTAGCCTAAACATAAGCCTAACCATACCCTGATCCTTTGTTCACAGGAACTCCCAGGACAAATCCTGTCCTTGGAAAGGAGCGGGCTTGTAGGGAGGAGATTCAGAATGGTAGATCAGAGATTCCATTGCTCTAATACCTAATACCCTGAAGACTCGGGATCCTCTTGAGACAGGGTCAGAATAGTTCATGTCTCCTTTAAGAACCCCTGCTGCCTATATAATCCCTGGGTCCCTAGGGCTGAGGGAGGAGCCTCTTAATAGCTTCACTTCCTACCACACCTAGGGCTCCTCCCCAGTCTCTCCTGGCTCCCTCTGGGACTCACAGGGCCAATTACTTGCCAGGCAACAGCCCTCCCGCTCAGGAAAGCCAGCAGGCAGGGATAGGGCCTGGCAGGGCCACCGGGAGCAAAGCTGCCTGGCTCAGAAACGCAGCCCTGGGTATGAGGCAGGTCTCCAAGGGTAGAGACTGTTACATAGTCACTTCCTCCTTCTCTGTGTTGCATTATCTGGGTCACTGTGAGTGGGTGAATCCTGCTGGCCACCCAGGTGTGAGATGTATGACTGAGAGAAGGGATGGGGTACCAGAGGAACACTTAAAGCGGCCTCCTGTAGCTCTGAGGTTCTATCCAAGTCCTTGCTGTGTAGTCCTTTGTGTGTAGTTAAGAAGTAGAGGTAGTTCCTGCAAGTGGTGGCTACATAGGAGAGAAGGCAAATAAATAAATAAATAAATAAATAAATAAATAAATAAATAAATATCCAAGGAAGACTGTGAAATTCCTAAAAAGATGAGCAGATGAGCAGCTGGCCAGGAAGTCCACTGTCCCCCTCCCCCTCTGAACACACACATCTGAGGTCCGAAGGTCCTTCAGATAGGCGCTCCTCACAGAGGCTCAGACATGCCCGTGGAGCATAGGACGCAGGAGTGAGATTCAGACTGGGTCATGAGTGAGCTTCTAAGTAATTCGGGGTCCTTAGCATGTTCTTCTGTGCCAGATAGACACAAGCCTATGACAGACAGGAAGAAAAGGGACAGCCATTGGATCTGTGAGATCCAGCTCAAGCCGTCTTAGGGAGAGTTCAGCATTCACTGGTTTAGAAAGAAGAGGGACTGTATATAGACCCCTTTGCAAGGGAATGAGAATCTACATAGACCAGATAGACACATTCCCTAGGGAATTCTCTCCTGGCTGCTGAATGGCAATGATCCCCAAAGGTGCTGACACACCTCATCCAAAGGAAGGTCTGAATCTTTCCTGATGTGAGTCACCTCAGTGAGACCCAGAACCTCCAGTTTCTGGAGTTCCAGAAGGCAGCCTCGGATCTGTCCATGGTTCTGACTGCTGATGAAGCCCACATGGCCACAAGACCCCAGGGTTTCTCTCCCCAACCCCTTCTTTCCCCTTTTTTTTTCTCCTTCTTTCCTGCCTGCCTTTCCTTTAAGGTGCACACGCTAGGCAAGTATTCAGTCCTTGTTTGCTTTGAGACAGGATCTTGCTCTGTAGCTCAGGCTGCTTGCCTCCGCCTCCCAAGTCACTGTGCTCAAATCCCTCCCTCCTGCCTTCCTCGCTTTCTTGTTTTCTTTCCTTTTTTCTTCTTAAAGTGTGTGTGTGTGTGTGTGTGTGTGTGTGTGTGTGTGTGTTTGATTGGCTTATTTCTTTTAAAACACAATCTCGCCGGGCGTGGTGACACACGCCTTTAATTCCAGCTCTCAGGAGGCAGAGGTGGGCAGATTTCTGAGTTTGAGGCCAGCCTGATCTACAAAGTGAGTTCCAGGATAGCCAGGGCTACACAGAGAAACCCTGTCTCGAAAAAACAAAAACAAACAAACAAACAAACAAAAACAAAAAACAAAACAAAAACCAAAAAAACCCCACAATCTTGGGGCTGGAGACCTGGCTCAGTGGTTAAGAGCACTGACTGCTCTTCCAGAGGTCATGAGTTCAAATTCCATCAACAACATGGTGGCTCACAACCATCTGTAATGGGATCTGATGCCCTCTTCTGGAGTGTCTGAAGACAGCTACAGTGTATTTATATATAATAAATAAATAAATCTTTAAAACACACACACAATTTCACGTAGCCCAAGCTGGCCTCAAATTCCTGGCTACCCTGCTTCACCTTCCCTCACCTGGGGTATAAACAGGGTATCACTGTATAGACTAGGCTGACCTAGAACTGCCTACTGCCTCTGCTTCCCAGGTGCCAGCATTACAGGCATGAGCCACCAAGCCTGGCTTTATTCTTCCTTAACAAGAGTTAGCATTTAGGGAGGTGCTGGTGAGATGGCTCCAGTTAAGAACATGTGTTCCTCCTGTGGAGGAGCTGGGTTTGGTTCCCAGCATGGTGGCTCACAATCCCTTGTAGCTCCAGTTTCAACACCCTCCACACAAACTCATTTTCCTGAAGTTTATTAGACGTAGATGAAAATAGCACATGTCATAGATAGATAGCTCAGAGAATTCTCATGCAGTGAACACGTTCAGAGAATAAGAACGTGGTGTTGAGATGGCTCAGAGAGTAAAAGCGCATGCTATCAAACCTGATGTCCCGAGTTCAAGCCCTGGAACCCATCTGTTAGAAGGAGAACTGAGTGTGTGCTCCCAACCAATAAATAAATGTTAAAAAGTGCTGGGATTAAAGGCATGTGCCTCCACCTGGCTAGGGCTTGTTTCTTTGTCCAGATATGATTGGGGAATCCCAAGCATGATTATAAACTTGGTTTACAGTAATGATAATCTCATTTTAGCCCCTTAAAATTATTTTCATAGATAGGCATGGTGGTTTATGCCTGTAATCCCAGCACTTGGGAGACAAGAGGCAGACAGATCTCTGAGTTCAAGGCCAGTCTGGTCTACAAAGGGAGTTCCAGGACAGCCAGGACTAATCAGAGAAACTGTCTCAACAAACAAACAAACAAACAAAATTTTGTTTTATTTGTATAGATGTTTCCTGCATGTCTGTTGGTTCATGCCTAGTAGCCCTGGAGGTCAGAAAAAGGTGTCAGATCTTCTGGAACTGAAGTTACAGGTGGTTGTAAACTACCATGTGGTGCTGGGAATCGAACCTGGGTCCTCTGGAACTCTCTCCATTTTGTTCCATTTGTAAGCTATCAATTTTAATCCTGTCAGAAACCCTGGGAACCACTTTGTGATCTCATTTAGGTTCCATAACAACTCTCTGAAGCTATAGCTTCAAACACAACCAAAATAGTGTGACTGGTTATTATGAGAACAATAAAATGAGACTCATTCTTGAGGAACCTGTACCCATATTCTGGGGCGTGTCCTTCCTGAGTGCCTCTCTTCCTCTCAACCCTCACCCTGAAGGTCTATATTAAAAGCTCTTTAATGACCCTCGGCTGTGCCTCATGCTGGCTCGTCCTGAAGCTGCTTTTGCACAGATGAGCCAGAGGACCCAATTTGACCTGTGTTGGGGTCTCCAAAAGATGAGGGGTCTCCTTGGGCTGTTAGGTGAGACCTGGAGCAGTGTCGCTGCCACAGTTCATGATGGCATCTGTGAGTTTTTATCCGTACTGTCCCAGACAGCTCTATGCCTTACTCATTCCCGTTGCTGTAAAAATTTTCCAGGTAAAATATTCCAGTCTACCTATTTTTAGTTGACAGGTGTTAGGTATTTGGGTTGTTTCCAGCTTTCTCCCATCAGGAATATTGCTGATATAAGCACTTTTGGTTTTTTTTTTGTTGTTGTTATTGTTATTTTCTTTTAGAAACTGTATCTCAGGTGTCCCAAGCTGGCTTCAAACTCCCCGTCCTTCCTTCCTTCCTTCCTTCCTTCCTTCCTTCCTTCCTTCCTTCCTTCCTTCCTTCCTTTCTTTTTAAAGATTTATTTATTTATTATATGTAAGTACACTGTAGCTGTCTTCAGACACTCCAGAAGAGGGAGTCAGATCTCATTATGGATGGTTGTGAGCCACCATGTGGTTGCTGGGATTTGAACTCAGGACCTTCAGAAGAGCAGTCAGCACTCTTACCCACTGAGCCATCTCTCCAGCCCCTCCCTGTACTTTCTATGTGGATGAACCTGGCTTTGCACTCCTGATCCTCCCACTCCCACCATCCTGGAGCACAGGGAGCAAGACGTGCACCACCACATGAGGCTCCACTCTAGGCTTTGGGAAGTGATTGTCTGTTTTCACTTCATACATATCCATTTTACATATATGAATACACATGTATGTTATACATGCATAAAAAATGGGTTGTAAGTGGATTTGTTTTCTTTTCATTTCTATTTTACAGATTCAAAAACAAAAAGAAAACAAAACCAACAACAAGCCAGGCGTGGTGGCGCACGCCTTTAATCCCAGCACTCGGGAGGCAGAGGCAGGTGGATTTCTGAGTTTGAGGTCAGCCTGGTCTACAGAGTGAGTTCCAGGACAGCCAGGGCTACACAGAGAAACCCTGTCTCGAAAAACCAAAAAACAAAACAAAACAAAAAACCCAAAAACCAAAAACCAAAAAAAACCAACAACAAAACAGCAATAACCAAAAACCCACCTGAATCTTGAAGGAGTCGAACCGGAATGTAAGGACCTAAGTTTAGATCCCCCAATCCATGTAAAAACCTGAGAGCAGGTATACACCTGTAACCCCAGCGTTAGGAGGGGCGTAGTGGGACCAGATCATCCCTGAGGCCCTTTGGCTAGCTAGGTTTCCTGTCTCAAAAAGAAGTGGAGAGGCACGAAGCAGATACATGTGCACACACTCACACAGTTGAGCCAGGAAGTCGTTAAGTTAGACTTAACCACCCCCTCCATCCTTCCTTTCTTTCCCCTCATCTCTCCCTCATCCCACTAAGATGTAAGACTCAGACAGACAGGCGTTTGAGGTGTTCTGCTCTCTCTCACTTCCTGTGCCTTTAGCAGTGCGTGGCATGGAGTGGTAGTCAATGCGGAACTGTTTTGGAGAGCAGGAGAGACAGGGCATACAAACGTGTAAGCTGTGCGTGCTGTGGCCTCACAGATCACATGGGAGGTCACAGGACAGCTTCCGAGGGGTCGCTTCTCATCCCACCTCAGCATCTGGGGACTGAACGCAGGTTTGTCACGCTTGCACAGAAATGCTTTGCTTTCACCCACCTGTTCAACCTGCCCCCCCTTTCCAGACCACCCCCACTTTTTGTCATTGAGATAGCCTCACATCTATAGC